>NW_026623704.1:460799-472605 GCF_030028575.1 Malurus melanocephalus
ATCGTGACACTCTTCAGCTTCCTGGAGTTGTTTGTGAGTGCAGCTCCTTGCTGGCACCAAGCAGACTGCCAGGCCTGTCCATCTTCCACAATTACTGTGTGAGAATCACTGCTCTGAGTGTACAAACACCCCTGCCTTCGCTGTGTACCCTTAAACCCCCCTTTTTTGTGCCACACAGAGGCAGAAATACTTATTGAGGCAGAAGATTCCCCCTCTTCCTCATAGCCAGTGCCCAGGGCCAGCATTTTTGGCCCAGAGGAATCCTTGGTGCCAGCTGTCAGTCAGCTCCTACAGACAAGTTTTGCAGTTTGTCAGATGCCATTTTTCTGTGATGCTGTATCCTTCTGCACAAGGTGATGGTGATTCACCACAGCAGCTGATTGAAAAAATATTTCTTATCAAAGGAACATGAAGGAGGGAGTCAGCCAGGGTGTGGCATGAAGGGCATAGACCTCCATCTGATAAAGTCCAGGATTTTTTTCCCCTGTACCATTTCTACATTGTCATGAACTAAATGAGTTTCTTTCCCCATATTAGTCAAACCTTTAAGTAGTAAATGAGAGGAGTTTCTGGAAGCTGAAAGTCTTCTAGGTAGAAATAATCCATCATTACAAGCCTAAGGCTTAGAGGTTTTTTAGCAGATCTTTAGAAAATGGTCAATGAAAGGTCTGAGACCACAAAAGTTAGGAATTTAAAAGAAGCGGCTTTAAGAAGTGAGCTTTACAAAACCTTCATTCTCTTTAAAGCTGAGGTAAATCAAGGCCAAGCAACATGGAGTTATGTAGGTGAGCCTTCTCTACCACTAGGCTTATGCAGGATTTCTTAGCAATTAAAGCTGCTCCTTTAATTAAGGGTACCTGCAAAGGATGTTTGGTTTGCTTGTTATGGATTTCTTTTGTTTCCTGAATGATGCACAGTAGAATCTATTTTTTTCCCCTTCTCTTTGAGTTTTACTTCAAAAAATATCAAGACTACTGAGTCTGAGCTTTCCTAATCTTGCTGAAGGATTCACTGTTGAACTAATTAAAAGTTCCCTTTCCACACTGAAGTCTTAGAAATTATTTCCTACTCCTCTTGCCAAACCAGGCACTAGAGTAAGGTAAATTTCTAAAATGCTTGGATGTTCAATTCTGCTACAGCCARTGAGATAATTTGTGTTCAGGTCCTAAAGAATTGGCTTAATTTTAACATCCCAAGCTGATTACCATCCTTGGTACTCAGTGAAGCATTGAGCACAGCCACAGCAGCAGCTCTGTATCATCTGAATCCCATTCTTGTCAATATGCCTGGGAGCGAATGAATGCAAAGCAGWGAAGAGTTGAAACCCTCACTGGCATCTCTGATACAAATAACATGAAAATACATGTTTCTAAATGGTCTAAATGCCCAGAATATTTTTTTTTTTCTGAGGAGTGGATAGTGATCACAGCACTTTTCAGGTTGGGTTCCTTACAGCCATGAGGACTCCTGTTCTTGCTTAATCTGGACAGGACAGGATCAGATATCTGTGTGTGTCCCTTCATGTCCTCTAACTATGTCCTTGAACTGTGCCAGCTCTGAAACCTTTTCTCACGTCTCTTGTCCAGATCATTGGMAGAATTTAAAATGCTAACCTGCCCTCTTGTCCCCTCAACACATTGTCCCAAGACAATTTGGTGGAAGAGACATTTCAGTTGCCCTCGGATATTTCATAACTTTAAATATTTTATAACAAATTAAATGTTAATTGTGTGCTGTCCAGGGGAGAAAATCATTGTAGTATTCAATTAACATTTAATATATTAGCCATCAAATATTTAAATAGCCTCTATCCAATGGATGTATTTCTTCTGCATTATCTGACTTAGATTACCACAGAACTTTTCACCAGGATGCAGCAGCAGAATAACTTTAAAAGGGCAGGGGGAAAAAAATACTCTGTCTCTGTTTTCTTGCTTTTGAAGTTTTCCAGCATAATATAGAAGCTCTGGACACTATTGTGGGTGAGAATCAGCAAGCTGGTAGCCCCTGCAGTATTGTTTTGCTGTTCTGCTACTTCACCCTGACTTCAAGTCATGACATCTTTGAGAAAGTGAGCAGAAAAGTCTTAATTATACAGTTGCCTCCTTGAGTCACTTGAGGGCCTCTTYATTGTTCTGTGTGTCAAAATCAGCTTCTGTTCTCCAGGCCCTWCTTCTCATGGCTGCTGCTTACTTTTCCAGCTTGGGTTGCTTTTACATTTTTCCCCCTTGATCTGTCCTCAGTGATCACTTCTTTCAGCTTCTTCCTTCACTGACAGGTTTGTCTTCTTTCCTGCCACCCTCATGTGCTTTCAGTACCTTGCTGTAAGGTCTGTTCATCAAGCTGCTCTTTCATTCTAAAAGTAGCAGACCTTCTCCCCATCCTCCAAAAAAGAAACACAAAAGTTTACTTGCTACCCTAAAAAAAACCATATGTGTCTGTGGGGAAGAGATGATAAAATCATTACTTGTAAAGCTTTCAGGTGTTGCCTGTTAACTGAGCACAGGATGAGGCTGGTTCTATGGATCAGTGTGTGAGAGAGATGAGCTGCCTGGCTTCACAGGGTTAATGTACAAATCAGAAAATCTGGGGCAGGTGCTGGCTGGGAGAGCTGTCTCTTGAGCTGGACTGATTTGGTAAATGACTTTGGGGGTCTGGTGTTAATGGGCTGAATATGAGAATATTGGGATACAGTGGGATACTGTTCAGGGACTTCAGAACAGGAATCAGGGAGAAGATTTGCCCAGTATTTCTTGTTATGAGAGGTGTTTCATTTCATTTTCCTGTTTGGGTTGGTACACTGTGCAGTGGTCCCCTTGTGGGGTGATGCTACTGATTGTAGGGAGTTGGGTCACAGTAGGAGAGCTCTTGTAGAACCCCTCAAATGGAAAATCTTGTCTGGACCATGACTACAAGCCAATYGTGGGGTCCTCACCAAGATCCCAGATATATTTCCCCCATTCTTTGGATAAATCTATTCAGCTCTGTTTTTCAGTCTCTCACTCTGTTTCAAGGTGTGACACTTGCATATGTTTCCTGCCTGGCTTGGCAGAGCTGAATGTGGWATATTGTACCTTCCTGCAGAGCCCTCGGCAAAATGGTTTAAGGAGATGCATATTAATGTACTTATTCCAGGTCTTCTTTCAGTTTTGGGGTCTGCAGTTCARAAGCTGAAAATGGTGGGGTCAACTGCAAGAAAGATTGAGGGCTGGGAATATTCTCATCTGCAGAAAAGGCATTGACATTTCTATCTATTTAGCTTATCAAAGTGAAGGATCTTGATTGTGGAATAAAGCCAACAGGGAAAGAATTTGTCTGATCTAAGACAGCCCTTTAGTGCTCAAACATGTGAAGGAARCTGAGAACAGGAGATGGAAGCCAGACAAACTGGGAATGGAAATAAGGCACAGCAGAGTAATGAGCTATAGGAGGAGGTCTGTCAGAAGCAAAAAATTTCATCAGCACTCAAATCTTCAGTCCAACCCTGTGTGAAGAGAGGTTGTGAGTGTGATGCAGGAACTGTGGGTGGAGATTATGATCTATGCTCTGCAGGGGATCAGAGTAGCCCTTGTTGCTTCTGTAGTCTGTATTTGGATTACAAATTATGGCAGCTGTAGTTCTGTGGCCTGGCATGATATGGGCACAGAAGGGCACAGAGGTTTCTGAGGCCATAGACCTGGGTGTGTTGAGATGCTACAGTGCTCTGAAGATTTACCACCAGCATTTGCCAGCACTCTTACTGCTCAGGTGTGCCAGGTTGTGATAGCCAAATGGTACCTAATATAGGCCATGTCCAGATGTCATGTCCTTAGCCCTTTAGTCATTCAGCACCAGGGATCTGTGCCTAAATGCTGGCAGCAATGCCATGGGGCAGAGTTTTTTCTGTGTTTATCTTGACTGTGAGGTTGACTCTCCTGACTTTTTACTGCTGTGCCTGCTTTCCCTTCCAGGTTCAAACAGGATGCTGAAGGAGCAGGAGAGAACAGTGCGGGCTCTGGGCTTATTCCAAGTGTAAAACACTCCTGTGTAAACACAGCTAATCTGAGGTTAACTCCCTTTGCCTCTCCTTCTCTTACCTCTACAATAAATTGCCCACATATCTTCCTGATGGCCTCTTTAAAGCAGAACAGATCAATTATATGGAAATATATATGTAGCACTCTGAAATAACAAGCCCTTGGAAACACCACACTGAGTCTGCGATGCTGTTTGCAGAACATGGAGCTAATTGGTGTGAAACCGCTATTTACAAACTGTTTATCTCCTTGCCCGTGGGTTTCTGGGAGGGAAAGGATAGGGATGTCTGAAAGGAGGGGGTTGCTCTTTGCAAAAAGTGCTGTTTCTGTGAGAAATAGAATAGCAGTGGCTATTCTGGCTTTGCTTCTGCTCTGGACTCAAAGTCCTGACCCTTTTACTCACCTGTGCACTACTCTGAGTGTTATTCCATTTTTTTGAGCTCTAGTACTTCGGTATCTATATRTATGAAGAAGGCTTAAGGTGGCTTTTAGAAGCTCAAGAACTTCTTAAAGGCTTGAATAAATAAAGCTTTAGCGTTTCATGTCTCCCCCGCTCCTCCTGTGGGACGTGCTTGGCACTGTCTGTCTCATCCCTTGCAGGGTAAAGCAGGAGGGTGGAAGATCATGATTTATGTTCAGTACCCTTTCCCACTGGGAATGGGGGGAGAAAGATTTGAGATTTAGTCAATAATCTGAGAATTGATGAGCCTGAGGCATTATGGGAAGCATGCTTGTGGGATTATGTTTGCTGTGCATTATGGAGAAGGTGMGTGTGGGGAGGGGCATTTATAAGAAGTGCTCAGCTAGATCTGATCACTAAAGCTGGAGAAAACATTTGACACTTTTTTGGGGCAGAGGTCCAGGGAACAAGACCAGGTGGCCAAAAGAGCAACCAATGTAACTGGTGTAACAGATAAAATTGTGCATTACTTTTGCAGGTCTTTGTGTGTTGAAAAGAATGCAGGCCATTTCTTGATGACAGATAAAATCTTTGATATTTTCCCTTGCCAGAATTTGACCTTATTGAGAGGAAGTGCATTTGTTCCCTGACTTTCCCTTCAGTTATTCCTTCTCAGATTGTGGGAAACAGGCTGGTAGAGCCTCTAGTCTGTTTTCAGCAGGGAAATTTCCTGTTTCCTTTAGAGTACTTTCTAGCTTCATGGTTAAACAGCTAGGAACCCCCTTTTTTAATGTCTATGGCCTTGAAAGAAGACTCTTGTTTTATAATTTTATCTGCTTTTTATGAGATTTGAGGAATGAGAAGGGAAGACCATAGATCTATGGGGATCAGTGTGAGAAAAATGACGTCCACTCCTCCAAAGTGTGCTACRGCTATAGTTAGAAGAAAGATTAAATAGCACATTCATAGCTCTTGTATGGATGTTAGTAAGACAGGCAGAACTTCAACCACGATGCAGGGTGGGTCAGAAAAGCTGCTCTCCCCATTGTTGGCAGCTTTGGGGCTGTGTCTGCTTCCCCAGCCTCATCTGTGATTCTCTGAGGATGTATTTGCTTTATTCTGCATATGTTTTCAGSCTGGCTGGCTGCTTGATCACCCCTTCTCTGTCTCTTGGTTTGGTGCTGGTGGTTCCAACCTTTTATTTCAATGTCTTCATTCCTGAGGAAGGGATCCAGGGTACTTCCCTCACTCATTACAGCACTCCCTTTGCTGGAGTAAAGTTTATCAAGGACAGACAAGGTTTTGGCTGCAATAGCCTGCAATGCTTTTTGATATCTATCCTGTCCTGCTTCCTAAATGCATCCTTTCAGCCTATGCCACCTCTTTTCCTTAGAATTTCCACAATATCAGCACACTCTTTCCATGCAGGGATGTTGGGGAAACCCACTTTTTTTTTTTTTTTTTGGCTTGGACTGTAGAAGGAACCTGACTTTTCTTTTTTTTTCTTTTTTATCCCTTGGTCTAGTTTCACAGTTGCACCCATGTTCTAAGCCTAACCATTTGCTCTGAGCTATGAGGACACTTTTTCCCATCTTTGCTTTGCCTTTTAGACTGCACCACAGTAGAACTGTGCATTTCCACTCTGCACAGCATCTGGCAAACTGAAGGCACCTGGCACGCTGTCAGTACTTAACAGAAATTAAACAGTAGTAATGCAAAGATACCTAGAGAGATTAGAGACTTGGTACGAAAACAAGTGAAGAGTCARCTTGGCAAAAATGAAAGTTAATGCACCTGGCAGTGATGGGAATGTGGGAAAATGGAGCCCTCCATGAATATTTGAGGTGTGCAAACACCGAGTGGAGAAAGAATTAGTTAATGTATGTTGGGCAGAGCTGGCAGTGATGGGAAGAAATACAAATGAGGAAGCCCTCATGGTGAAGCTCATTGAGCTATTAAATGGTTTCCAAAGGGAAAGGCTAGGAGTTACTTTGCCTGGGATGGAATAAAAATACTGTAGTGCTCTGACTGAAATTCTGGGACCACTCAAGTTGGTGAGGAAATTTATTCTGACAYAACCAAAGCCAAGATTCCCTCCTGCAATGAACATGAAAAAAAGTGAATTGGCAGAAAAATTTACCTGTGATTGAGTGTTTGCTGTTTTCAGAGCTCTTTTGATAGTTTCCCACCAACACAATATATAATGGTGGCTTATGAGCAAATATAAACATAAACCACCAAATATGGCATTGTATATAAATAAGACCAGAGTTTTACAGTTCAAAGCATTGCTATTCTACATGATCACAGCATGCAAACATCTGCAGAGTATGCAAATAATATATGAGGGTATTTAGTATGAGCACCATATAGATTCTTGGGGAGTTGATAGGCAACAGTGGTATTCAATCTCTTTTAGTTTGCAAATCCCCTACAAAATTTCTCGAGATTGAGAACCCCTGTATGGTGAATTAACATAACAGTGTCTCTTCTTTATTTTTATGGAAACTGTAAATGTATCTCATGGACCTCTAAGGGACCAAAGTCAGAATGTGAAAATTCTGGCAGGAAGGTATCTGGGCTGTATTGAGACGTGATAGATGTTTGTAAGGCAATTTTACTTAGCTATATTTTGATGTAATTACAATTTTGTGGGTTTTCTAGTGCGACTTTTCCACTGTTGGAAAGCCTTGCGTTGTCTAAAGAGCTCAATGCATGTTGACTGCAACTTGAATTTGCTTGCATTTCTTTACAGACTCTTAGACCAAGTGTCAGCCTAGACTTTACCTTCMACAGCAGAGTTGGATCAAAGCAGCAGCCAGTCTTGGATGAAGGTCAGTGATCTCAGCTGCTCATCACCACAAGATATCCCCCTTTGTCATCACAGCTTTGCTACTTCTAGGCAAAACTGCTAGCTGGGGTGTGATTATTCATGTGTGTGACAATTACAGCAGTGGATGAGTTGTTGTTCTTTGTAATTTTTTACTCCCTGGCTGCAGCCCACTTAAGATGTGTGGGTTGAATGCTCCAGCTGAACACAGTTTGGTTGTTTTGTGTTTTGTTTTTTTGGTTTTTTTTTTCCCTCTGCCTGCTAAATGAGCCTTTGACTGGTCTTGAGTGAGTTCTCCATTCCCATGTGAAAGTGGARACAGCAGGTAGGAAGTAGCAATTGAAAGCTCCTGGCCTGGAGAGATCAGAGTGTGGTCTGCAGCTTTTGAGGGACACCGTGACAGATGGCAACAGAAATGGAAATTTTGTCCTGGAGGCGGTTTTGACATTTCAGAATTTTATGTTGTCAAACTGGGATGAAAGCCCCAGTTGGGTTACTGGCTTAATTTGTGAAAAACACATCCAGTATTTTTAGCTTAATTGCAACATAAATATTTTAAAGGTATCTGAAATACTTTTTGAAATATGTATTTACACTAAAAGGTGTTTTGATAATATTGAGTGACTTTTATATAGCCAGTGTATTCATGCAGACACTGCACAGCTCAATTGTACCTTTTCTGAGAGAAGACTATGCTTTTTTAAGATTTCAGCTAAGGAATATAAAGCTGCTGCTCCCTTGAGAAGAGAAATACTAAATACATTACAAAAGGAGAGGATTTAGCATTCCAATATCATACCAGCTCAAAATGAGGGTATTTTAATTTTTTCTTTAATATGACACCTATCCTTACTTTTTAATGTCATTCTACTGTCTCAAAATGTGACACCCTCTAATTTAAAGACAAAGTCCTAAGAAATGCTAAAAGCTGCATATTGAAATTAAAATAAAATTACACTGGAAATGAAGCAGCTTTTTACAATGGTAGTGCATTGGCCATGGAAATTTATTGAAGAGATTTTTTTTTTTTTTAAATTCATCTTCCTCTGGGATCCTTCTCTTGAGCTTGAGTATCTTTCCAACAGATATTGTTTGGTGTGTTCTCATGTATTGATCTTGTACATGGTGGCAGAGGAAGGTAAAGTCCCCTCACCACTGATATTGTCTGAAATTCAAATGTCTGTGTAAGGAATTGAGCCTGGACTAACATTTAATGGCCTGGTGTCCCACTCTGACAGCATAATGGTGATGAGCAGGTTAGAACTGCTCCAAGGCATCATCATGGAGACATGAGGGAGAGGTGAGGTTATCAGCAGGGCTTTTGTGTAAAAATGTCTCACTGCCAGGGAATTAATCTTAAGCTTGAAGTTGTGATACGGCTGTTTCCTGTGCAGRGCACAAAATAAGGTAGGGAATTGTGAGGGTTTTCCAGGCTGGCTGCCCAAATTTCTCTACAGCCTTCATGGAGGTGTTTTCTTGCAGTGGGAATGGTCACAGCTTGGCTGGTTGTGCTCTTTGATTTGTTAGTCACTGCAGCTCGAGATCAAATAAGTATTTGAATTTTGCCAAGGCGACAGAATATATTCTCCTTCTCCTGGAGAAGGTCAGATAGCTACTTGGCCTTTTCTCCTTGAAGTGACCTTCAAGATTAAGCTGTATTACGTATTTCYACTGTTATATCTTTTCAACAATTCAAAATTACGTTACTCTCACAAATTAACCGAGTTCCTGCCCCTGTCCTTGCCCCTGGCTCCTGATGGATTTTATCATTTAATGAAGCCTGATTCATTTTTTCCCCCCAAGTTTTATAATTTATTATTAATTTTAAATTTTTTTTGGGGGGGGTTGGTTCAGAGAGATTTTGAGGTTGCATAGTAAGGCCAGGCTGTGTTTATAAACCTGCTAAAAATTTACAAACAGAAGATAATGTGCATATCACTACATTAGGGAATCAGGAAACACTATGAAATAATTGTACTGTGTATTATAAAGACACACTATTATTTTTTTGGCTGGGAATGGGAAGAGACAGCTCCCTTTGTACTAATTATTACTGTTATTTGCACTGTAGCTGAGCCCCAAACACGAGTTGGGTTCAGAGCCCCATTAGGTGAGGTGTTAGGTAAATTTTGCAGAGAGAGAGGGAGAAGACTGCTGATGTCTTGTACTCYGTGGAAGTGCTGATGAATTGCAATCATGGAGACTAATTAAAGCATCTGGATGGATAGATAAAATGGACATAAACCAGATTTAATTGATGGAGAGAAGAGGAGGGTTTGACAGTTAATTAATGTTTTTAATCAGTTGTGGATTTACAGGAGGAAAGGGAAAGGAGGAGGCTGATGGGGTCTTAGCCCTTGCTGATAGCAATACCCTGTGTGTGGGAGTGTCTGGTGCCACATGGAGAGAGACTGTTCAAACACCCATTTTTCCTCTCCATTCTCACCATGGATCCTCTTGACCTCAATGCTTTTTATGCTCATATTTYCCCCACCTCTTAATTTGCTGACACCTGATAGTTTTGAAAGATGTCCAGTCACCTTTAGGAAATTCCCATGTCTAGATCCTTAAAATGCACACCAGATACCAGAAATAGAGCAAGGCCCTAGAGGTTTTCAGACCACAGTTTGAAAACTACTTGTGTGAAAAATGGGAAGTATTATACATACTCTGGATAGAGCTCTTAACATTCTGCCATTTGTGTGTTGTAAATCCTAAAGATTTKCCCTAGACTCGGGTCTGTTAAGGTGAAGGATACTGTGAGTGAGAATGTACATGGTCTCCAGGCTTTCAGTGAAAAAGTTATTAATACTCTGCACCRGTGTGAATGGGGAGATCTGTATTTTTAATGGGCTTTTCACAAACCACAATCTTCCCAATCTCCAATAGGAGGGATGGGGAAACCATTGCAGCAGGTATTAATGCAAGAGGGTTATCTTATCCTTYCAGAATTCATAAAGTGAGATGGGTCTTACATATGCTAACATACTGCTGCCAAGTTGGGTTTATAGAGATATGCATGCACACTTGAGAGCTTTTTCCATTGTCTGTCATATTTGGAAGAATGCTAATTTTCAGTGGAAAAAGCCCAGTATTGATTCCAAAGGATACATACAATCAATAGCAGTTGCAATGAGGCAATTACAAGCGAGACTCCAAGTCCTGGCTGGTACTGACATGGCCCAAAAGTGCTCCCTTTCATGAGTACTGCCATGCTTGGGGGCCAGCAAAGAGATAAAAAYGCCAAATGGCTTGCCCCAAAATCTCTTTTAAGTACAGACTGTGAGGAGGAACCAGGTCCAAACAACTGGAATGCACCATACATTGTAGAAAATCCTTGMTATTCAAACCCAGTATGGGCTGATCCTTCTGCGATGCAGAAGAGCATTGCAGAGATGCTTGGCTGGGTGCTCTCCASGCTCTCCCTGGACTGAAAAGCAGTGCATCCCATTGATACAGGTTTTTTTTGTTCCTGTTTTAACACCTGCACAACACCATAGCAAGCTGAAGTATCAGCTGCAGACAGTTTGGGGAGAGAATAAGGGTAAGAGACATCGTTTCGTGTCTGGAACCTTTCTTRTGACAGTCAGCCCTTGTCACTAAGGGAGGGCTGGATGTGGGTGGCACTTCACCCAGCAATTGTGCTTTCAATTCCTGCAGCTTTGTGTAAAGACTTAATCTTGTGCCTGCTCTCACCGCAGAAGTTGCTGTGATTGTGTGTTTGGGATTGAAGGAATGATTCCAGCAGCTGGCTCAGTAATTGGGCAGTGCTCTGAGGTGATATAAATGATGCTCTCTGTTACCTGGCAGCAACTTAGTGTAACTTACAGGAACGTACAGTCAGGAAATAAATGATGCAGGAGCAAAGGCAGCTCAGTGAAAGGTGTAAGACGAAGTGAGAGTGGGAGGTTCTTCATCTTAATTCTACTTRGTAGTTGCTTTTCTATCTACCCAGTTCTATTGGCCTGTAAATTACAACTACTTATCAACCAGAGGTAGAATGCAATATCATTTCAGTCACTTTGAGTTTGACCCAAAGTGTTTATATCCATGAAAAAAAAAATGAATGATTGCCACTTATTTATTTTWACAAAAATGATAGGCCATTGAGCAGGAGAAATCAGCCTCAGCTGACATTCACAGCTGTTCTTTTATGTGGGAGGCCAGCAAAGGGAAAATAGTATGCCACTCATGTTTCTGTTGGACAGTATTTTGGAATATACAGTTAATCTGCTCAAGGGGGAAAAAACATGGTGAGAATGCACTGCTTAGCAATAAAATACATCAATACACCCAACATCACCACATCAATATACTGTGATTGAATTTATAGCTGTAGCTTCACAGTTGTTCTGCTTGAAAACCCCCAGGGTGGCCTCAAAGTCCTCTGCTTCTAATCCAAACTGGTGATGCCGTGGTGCTTCTGTCATTCAAAAACCCCCAGTTTGCTTCATGTAACAACAGATTTCCCATATATCCAAGTTGAATATGGGAACGTCAGAATTCTTCCCAGGAAAGGCTCAATTAGGGACATCTCCCATCATTCAGTGGTTACCTAAG
>NW_026623704.1:472798-474297 GCF_030028575.1 Malurus melanocephalus
ACATTCAGGCCAACTTAATTAAAATCCTTAAAAGGAATAAATGTGCCTGATGTTATGGGAACTAATTTTAAAGAAGGTGATGGGTGCTGGATCACCAAATGGACTAAGTCTTTTCCTGGTCWACCAAAGTCTGTCTGTGGAAGTGTCATATGCCTCAGTGCTCTAATTTTTTTTCTTCTAGGATAACAGTTTCTTTCCCTTGGCTGCAGATGGATCCTGGGTCTGACAGCAGTGTATCCTAGACTGTCTGAGATTCACATCAGCCTCTTGAATTTAGATACCACAATCAGTGAAGTCATTGTAGCCTCTGGTGTCTAGCTGGGCACTCAAAATCAGGTTACTACAGAAAGAAAGGGGAAAAAAAGGTGCAAAAAGGAAAAAAAAAAAAAGCCTAGTCTGAGGTTTCACAGGGAGAAACGTGTCAATGTGGCAGTTCAAATGCATTTGGGCTTTATCTGAAATTGTAAGGAAAAGTCAGGAGGTGAGTAAATTACCTACACAGACTCTGACTGGGATAAATTCACCCTGAGAAGGGTGAGCTCTAGGACTCCATCCTGTACATTACTCATTAAATCTATGCCTGGAACAGCAGTTAAGAGGGAATATGTTAGTTGCCTTATCCTTGTCAGGGATCTCTTTGTGGTCTCCGATTCAGGGCTGCTTCAAGTGTTCCAGAAATGTCAAAACAGAAGATTGTCCAGGGGTTCTTTAGCTTAAAAAAAAAAAAAAAAGAAAAAAGAAAAAAAGAAAAAGCTAAGCTTTCAAAATAATGTATTGGAAAAGCAGGTTTGTGCATGTCACACTTGAAAAAGAACAATTGTTATATCTTCTGATCAAAAATGAGTTTGCCGTAAATGAATTACAGCTGATTCTATCAATACCGACTTTCATAAAGCACCTACCCCTGTAGAATCTAAGCAAGGGAAGATCTGATCTATAGATATACATTCATGCATTGTTTAAAAACTTAAATACAAGCCAAAATAGATGTTCTGTGAGGCAGAGGCAAATTTTCTGCTTGAAAGCAGCAATAAGCTTCTTATTGTTTACTAAATATTTGTACTGGATTTTCAACATACAGAGAGATCATAAGCAGGAGATACAAGCACAAAACAAACAATAAAGTGAGAGCAYACAACAGAAAGCTAAGCAAATCATCACATTACAGGATTTTCCAAAGCACAAATGATTTTCATGTAAAAAGCAAGTCCTATGCTGTATGAGATAAAGAAATGTTTAGCATAAACGTGCATCTCTGACACTGATAGCAGAAACGGATGTTAGCATGAGCTGACCGAATTTTTCTGCCTATTTTCACACCCCTGGATTTTTTTCCGGTAACTTGTTAGCTTGCAGTTCCATAATTCTATCTAAAGAAATTTTTTGTTGGGTGATGACTTAGCAACCTTCTTGATGATGCTGAGCCAAGGTATGAGCTGGGACTGTCAGAAGTGCTTTGAGAGGGCTGAGAAGGATGTGGCTGAAGTCACCCTGACCTC
>NW_026623704.1:474853-492001 GCF_030028575.1 Malurus melanocephalus
TATATTACTAACTCTACCCAGCACACACAACTTTAATACTCTCAGGTGTCCTTTCTGCCCCTCTGTTGGAGATGACTGGAGATTTGGCAGAATGAGACATGTGCCTGTGCTCCAGYGGTTGCAGCTCTCATCTGATAGATTAGCACAAGCCCACCCTTCATTGGCGGTTTATGCTAATGTACCAGCCTTAGCTGGAGCATTCAAGGTGCAGACACATGTTTCTTCTGCTTTCCCTGCTGTTGGGGAAGGAACTTCTGGCAGAGGARCAGGGTAGACAGCTGGGGAGAGGTAACATCTTAAATCACATTAGCTAGTCTCTTTGGAGCTCGTCTGTCAAACACATTTGCACACTCACAATGGGTGCAAATTGTCTCTGTTTTGCCTGGGACCATCAGTCATGTTAAGGAGGACAGCCTGGGACAAGGGCATGAAGCTTCACCATGGAGTGTGTCTGCTTCTGTGTTGTATGTGCRTGTTATCCCTTCCCACCTGTTTTGGTTTTAAAGACAGGTGTTTGCCAATGAAGGCAGGGACCCCCTTTGGAGTGGTGGATATGACCCCCCTTCCCTTCAAATTATTATAGCTTTGAAAATCACAGGCTTTCAGGCAAGAATATGGATAAAAGGGAATAACAGTTTTTACTAATATGCATAACAAGGTGAAACAAGTAACAACAACAATAGCAACAACCAGCCCAGTCCCAAACCCAGTGACAGCCTTACAGAGACACAGCCTCCCCTTTGGTGCAGTTCCAGTCCCAGCCGGCAGAGGCGCTGTTGGCTCCCGGCCAGGCAGGGCGGGTGCAATGATTCCCCCGCGGCTGCAGGGGGCGCTGTGGTGCGGGTCCCGGCTGGTTCAGATCTCCCAAGTGGCCAATGGCAAAACACAAAAATGGCAGAGGCGGATGGAGAAAGGCTCCTCTGCAAACTCACAGTGCAAACGCCGATCCCGGTGCTCCTCTGGACAGCGAGAAACGCCAGGACGGCAAAAAGATGAGCAGAAATCCCGTGGCTGCGAGATGGGATGGAGCAGAGCTCACCCCTGAAGCTGGAATCTCAGGGGTCCCTGCAAGGCACAGGGGAGAAGATCACAGTGCAGCAAACAGGAACCCAATGAGCAGAGATGCTGGGCTCTGCMGAAAAAAAAGCAGTCAACCTCCTCCCAGCAAGAAGCAGAGGAGGAAGTGAAGTTACTTCCCACCACACACACTCAATACCCCCTCCCAGGGCTTAGCAAGATCATTTAGGTGGGGCATAGGTCCCATTGTCTTCACTAATTGCCCACCCATCAAAAGGATGASCTGGCAATCAGTGTATCCCAGCAACAAAATGGGAAAGAAAAATTCCCCGAGAAAGGAAACAAAAAAAAGAGAAATCTTAACCCACAACACCACCTTTCCTGTCCTTGGCAGGGACTGAGGTCCCTGGGYTTGGGGACATTCTGCACCCCTGCTAAGCAGTGAGTGAAGGTTGGGGTGTGGAGTCAAGCCCAGGCCCACAGCAGTCGCTGCTGCTCCACCGTTAACATTTCCCCTCCACGGTTTCAGAATGTCAACTAGCATTCCCATGGCAATGCTGGTCAGGATCCAGCAGGAGACAAACACAGAGCTTGGAGTGTGCTCCTTGAGGATGTGTTCTAGCTTGGGGCTACAATGGGTGGGCATCACTGTCCCATCAGCTCTCCTACCAAAACTGTGGTTGTGGGAGCAGGGAGCTCGGGGTTGGGATGGCTGTGGATGGYAAGATCACTTCTCTTGCTTTCAGTTCTCACAAGGTTTTCCTGATGGCATCTCWCACCAACTGGTGCTGCAGCTTCCTAGATAAATTCATGCTCAATTCTATCTCTGCGATTTCCATATCATGTTTATTCAGAATAAGTTGTTTTTGCTTCTCTCAGCCCTGCGGGGTTAACCTGTCTTATGAAATTCAAATGTCCTCCTCTTGCTTTCTGCCTTGTAACACTTCTTTCTTTCCCTCCCACCTCTTTGTTGGCTTCATGGACTGTGCTAAGCTTGCAGGAGATACCAGAGGGCTGAGAGGGAGATGTCTGCCCTAGACAGCTCCAGAGMCAAATCCAACCCCTCCAATATGGGCTCTGCTGTATTGTGCAGTACTTTTGAACACCAACATTACACAAAGATGAGCACTCGTTACTGAGGAATCTTTTTTCTGATTCTGCTCCGAGGAATAATACACCAGTGGGCCAAAGATCTTAGGCAGAAAGCATGAAGAAGATGGGAATTTCTCCATCAGCTCAGCAGTTTTCAGAGTTGTACCAAAGGAAGCTTCTTATTTAAGGAAGTATTTTATCTCTCTGTTAATGCCTACTATGTTGAATTGTAATACAGGGTTTTGCTATCACAAAATAAGATGATAATGACAATTTCTTTGTGTGTAGCCAATGATTCTTTGTACTACTTATAGATTCTTTCATTCAAGGATCTTAAAGCTCTTTATGKCTTAGCTCTTTAAAGAACCCTATTTGCTTAGACATCCAAATCCTGCTAACAGGGTGCTTAACTCATAGTAGATATTGTAATATATTAAATATTTGAAAAATTCCAGCCAATGTCTGTTATCAAATGAGTTAAAAAATTGCATTATTCCTCCTCATAACAGCTTGGATTACTAATCACACATGGAGATTCAGGGCTCCAGAATGTATTTGTTCTGATTTACAAAGGGAAAGATGCTGTTAAACCACCTCTTTTACCCCCTTCCTTGGAATTTCTTCTTGCTGGTAACATCAGGGCTTTGACTTTTACTAGGCTGAATGYAGGAAAAATAGTTTTCTTCACACTAGTAGACACGTAATCTCTAGCACAGCTCCTTTAGCAGGGGTGATTTGAGCATGTTACATGCAAGTGCTTTAAAAAACCGTACTAATAGTAAGCTAGGAAAATTAAGAAGCAAGACTGAGTGTCTTAGCAAAAACATTGCTTGACACTTTTCCACTGTGTGAAGAGGCCTTGGCACAAGGCAAACACRACTGAATGTAGCTGCAAGTAGTTTYAGTCCATCGTGTGGCTGCAAAGAACCAGAATATTCCAAACGTAAGCACGGAGCTTCACGGCTTTGTTTGCAGTSGTACATAGCACACAAATCCTCATTTACACAAGCAGCCAATCTTCCCCTGTGCAGCAGAGGCTGTGCCCTTGCCTGGTGCTGAGAAGGTATTTATTTAGCAGCCTACAAGGTTAAGTTTGACAATTGTACCTTGTGCCCTGCTGTCTGAGTGTTCCTGCRTGCTGCACTCACCTGCCTTCATGGCTAAACCTCATCTTCCCTGATTGAGAGATTTAAGTTTTTACCTGGAAAAGACCGAAGGTTAATGTGGTAACAAAGCAGAATGGTTGTTATTTGGAGTAGATAACAAATAGTTCTGTGCCCTCTGGTGTATTGGTGTATTGCTTTAAAAGTCTTCAATGAAGGGGAAATAGTGAAATGGTGTTTTGTTGGATTGCAGTTTGAGTGGTTCATCTGAATTGAAATTTTTATATTTCAAGTACTTTTCTGTATCTGGGATTCTTAAACAAGCATGAGACAGGAGACCATTCTGTCTGCCTGCATGTCAACCTGTCAGTYCTGATCTTCTCTGGTATCAGCTGGCTGCTTTCAGCTGCATTTCCTAACAGGAGAGGTGAAAAAAAAAAAAAAAAAAAAAAAGCAACAACATTCCTATAAGTACTAAGGAAATTAGTAGCTGGGCTAGGGACACAGACCTACAGACCTAAATGAGTGCCCTCACTGGGAGGAAAGATGATGGGGAGAGCTGAAGTGTAACTTGCCCAGTGTGGTCTGTCTGCTGGCTGATGAGCAGTGCACACTGAGAGCAAACCCAGCATGAGCTGCCTCTTGCCCTGCCTTTGCTCAGGRAACCATGGGGATGCTCGTGGGTGGACGTGCAGGGAGCAGGGGCTGCTGCCTTTTAGGACCAAGTGATATTGCAGAGACTAAATGGACTTAGATACCAGAACATTTTAATCACAGAGATATCCATTTTTATGAGTTACACAAATTCTCTGTTTAGTGGGAGAGATGATGCAGCCCAGGAGAGAATTTGGGTGTGTGAGCATTGCAGCTCCAACTGTGCTGTGCTCATTCCCAGTGCTGAGYGATGGGGCCCTTTGGGCTCTGTCCATGGGTCACTCCAGGTGCTGTTTTATAAGTTGTGGTGRAGATTAACCAAAGCTCAATTAATCCATACCAATTCCCTAAATGTACACCTGTCTATTGCCACTTGCTGCTACCAATATGTTCATCTGGACAAGCAGTTCTTGRCAYGACCTTTCTTAARTTYCTCTTCTTAAATAGAAGTTGTTCCYTTGTCTCTGAAGGTTAWCTCGAGTTCCTATGCCACCATCACTGTCTGCTAGACCTACCTTGTGCAATCTGCCCCAAGGAAACACAGGGAGACAGTGCAAGTAAAATAAATCTATGGGAGAGGGGCTGGAGAARAACCCCATGACTGAGGGTTATATGAGATGTATGATTAAAAAGATAAGAAATTAGAATTGCTTGTGCTGTTGCCTGCAAACAACTTGTTAACTCCAATGTTCTTGAGGAGCAATATGCACTCAAACCACTGCAATGTGCCTGCAACCTTAAATTCACCTTAGCAAAGTTTCTCTGTGTGCATTGGTTATTTATTACTGCTAGAGCACYGTGGATGCCCAGGGGATTTCAGTAGCATGGGGATATGATTACACTCAATAATAAAAATAATGTGCTGTAATAAATCTGTCATTTAGGGTAGAAAATATTGACTGTTAATAAAATTACCTGTAGTATGGACTAAATTATTTTAGTACTATTAAAAATTCCCATTGCCAGCTTCATGGAGATGCAATTCCTTTTACTGTGGGTGGAGGAGCTGATGGCCAGATGGAAGAGGTGGAAAAAGGAGAGGGGCTGCAAGGCAAGGCCTGAAACTGTCACAAGGGAATCAGAACAAATGGCAATGACTGTGTAGCAGAAGGTCATATTCATGGTGGGGAGAATAATCACATTTTTGGAGGGCAACAGCCAAAACTGGGCAACGTGCCAAGCATGGAGCATCCTTGAATCAGGAACGTTCTTATAATGTGCCTGGGAAAAGAATTGGGGGAGTCTCTGGAGGGCTTGGTGTCAGGGTTTATCCTTTTAGGCCATATCCAATCTCCTCTGAGTTTCTTTACTGACAGAGAACAGGGGAGTGGAAAATTTAAAGTCTTGGTTGTTCTAAGCTGTTAAAGCCAAGCCTTGTGTGGAGAGTCCATGCAGAAARTAAAGAAATGAGAGAACCAGAGGCACAGTGTAGGGCTGGGTGGGGAAGGGATTTGGTGGGGACRCTGCAGAAAGCATGAAGGTTCCTGTGCTTGGACTCAATGATTTTAAAAGTCTTTTCTGAAGCCTTAATGATTTTGTTATTCTACTTGTAGGGCTGCTTTCTGCTTTTGAGGGCTGGTGCTGCCAGAGAAGGAGAAGGGATATGAAAGTCCTCTTGCCATCCCTGCTGAGAGCACTGGGCTGGCTGACAGAAGAGGAGATATTGGAAAGCCATCTAAAAGGAKAATTGAGAGGGAGCAGGAGGTTATTGGTGATTTCTCAGCAGGGAAGACTGGACAAAATTGCTCATAGGGACTGAACTAAGCCACAGTCAGGCACAAAGCAGAGTAATTGCTATTGAAGAAGCACCAAAAGGTGAGCAGGAGGTACGGTCTGACTGTGTCTGGAGGTTTGAGTAAGTCTAAGAAAGAGGCCATGCAACCAAAAAGGAAAGTGAGGTTAAAGGCTGTGAAAGAAAATGGACGAAGGTCTTTCCTTGGTGCCTCAGCACAAGAAATATGGGAAATGACTAAGCAGGAAGATCTCATGCATGAAAACAATGATGATTTAGTTGGCATTACAGAAAGCTGGTAGGATAATGCATGTGACTGGAATATCAATAAAGGAAGATACGATCAACAGCAGAGGGAAGAAAAAAACTAGGGCAGARGAAAATGAGGTTGTATAATGATGGATCAAAAAGGTAATTCAGATTTTTTTCTGAGGCAATTTTTTTTCCCTTGTGTAGAACTTCTGACCTGACATTCCCATGTGAACCAGAACYACTATATTTTAAGATAAAAAGTTAGGCCATAAAAAGAAGTCTTTATGTTTCTTTTYAAAAATTGAGATACTCATTAAAAACATGTTTCCTTTTTAAGTGATCCTGTAAGCATGACCTCATAGTTACAGCATGATTAATAGAGAGAGGGTCAGTATGATTCCAGCAGATATAGGGCAAAAAAAAATGTGTCATCCTTTGAAAAAATGAGTTGGGGCTCCTTCTAACCTTTTGAAACAACCAGGGTAGAATAAACAGCCCAGGTTATCCCTTCCTCTTCAGGCTGCTCTGGGACTGGGTAAGAACTGGGATGATTCCACCTGTTCCACCCTCTGCCTGTGTGAGCTGCTCAAGTCACTGCTGCTTTTTCCATGATTGGATGGTTCAAATGTTGCTGTTAAGATTCACTGCGTGCTCTGAGGATTCATTAGGAAATGTTTTGAAGATTCTGCAATTATCATGGCATGGAAGACACGTGAAATTTTAACCTGACCTCTTTTACTAGGGTGTGTGTTATGGGGTCAATTCCCATGTCCAGACAGCTCAGACTTTGAATTATTGAGGCCTTACAGATCTGAGCATTGCTACAGACTTTAATTCAGAATGGTCTCTTTACCAAGAAGTTTCCAAACAGAAACAAACTRGTGAGAGCAAATGTTAGAAGACTTTGCATGTATGGCAACACGGACTTGTCTTCTTTTTCTGTTGTTTTAGTCTTTCTGGAAAAAAAAAGAAAGGAAAAAAAATGAAGGAATAAAAATGATTCCTCCATCTAACTGACTTCTCTCCAGGCATCACCACAGTGAGATTGGCTCACCTAGAGTRAGGCACATAGAGCTTTTATTTCCATTAGCACCCTGAGAGCCAAAAATAGCCTTGGAGGAAGAAGCTGACCTCTTGTTATGTCTGTGTGAAAGCATCAAAATGAAAGGCACTGAGCTGCCCTGGCAGATCCCAAYGTGTATTTCCACAGCTGATGTTCAAAGTAAATGTTTTTGTATATACCCCCACAATGAGGTTGGTTTGGATTTACTGAGACACTAAAGTGTTATTTTTGGGACAATGACATTACARACTCTGGTTTACCTCAGCTAGAATATGTTGGAGTTAAATGAGGCAAAGAAACAGGCCATTGTGACATGAATATAGCAATTGCACCTGCAAAAAACCAATAAGCTTTCAGTACTGAAGTGTGGCAAAAATAAATAAGGAGATGTTTTATGAAGTGGTCACACACTGTAAAAAAAAAGCGTTCAAAACTGAGAAGCTGGATCAAACTAGAAAATAATGGAAAAACTTTTGGGTATTTTAAAACAAAAGCATGAAGACTTTTTTATTATTACTACTGAAAAATATATTGGGGGAAAACCCCTACTGCTGGCAAAGAAATACCTCATCAGACATGCTCATACACTGAGTGTCCCACAAATTTTTTTTTTAATATTAAAAAATGTAATACTGTAAATTATGGGCTTCTGAGCTGGTGGTCAGTTGGATGTAAGAAAGGTTGGGGAGGAGCAGTGTCTGTGGTGGGACGAAAATGATGGTGGAATTTTACTTGATCAAGCAAACACTGCCTGTATAACTCAAGAGTCCACTTTGCAGCAGCATGGGAGCTTCTGGAGGTGTTGCCATATCCAAATTAATACCCCAGTTTCTTTAATATTGCCTGGATCTGGAAGCATTTCCATTGTCTGGGCTTTCAGTTCTGTTTGTCATAGAGGGGAGGTAAATTTGGTAATTTCAGAGATTTTTTGGCTGTAGTGCCTTCAGTCTGCCCTTGCAGGTGATTTCCATACATTCAAAGTCTTCTAACATTTTCACTCACTGCTTTGCTTCTGTTTGGAAACYTCTTGGTAAAGAGACCATTCTGAATTAAAGTCTGTAGCAATGCTCAGATCTGTAAGGACTCAATAATTCAAAGTCTGAGCTCTCTGGACATGGGAATTGACCCCATGACACACACCCTAGTAAAAGAGGTCAGGTTAAAATTTAACATCTACCATGCCATGATAATTGCAGAATCTTCAAAACATTTCCTAATGAATCCTCAGAGCACGCAGTGAATCTTAACAGCAACATTTGAACCATCCAATCATGGAAAAATCATCAGTGGCTTGAGCAGCTCACACAGGCAGAGGGTGGAACAGGTGGAATCATCCCAGTTCTTACCCAGTCCCAGAGCAGCCTGAAGAGGAAGGGATAAACACTTTCTATTTCTGGGCAACCAGGCCCATGGTATTGGTTCTGACATAGCTCTAATAAAKATTCTAGAACTTTCTGCAAACCAATTATGGAGTTGATAGAAATAGATGCAAAGCTGTCCTCTRGTATGAGCTGGAGATGGGGCACAGGGAGGATGGGAAAGTATTAAAAACACAGTCTCGTAAGCCCAAAGGCTAACAATATCAAGACAACTTAAAATACAAGGTAGATTAAAAAAAAATCCATTTGGCTGAAGGGAGGGTGTGAGAAGGAATTGTATAGAAAATGAACAAGCAAGGGAGATGGAATTGAACAGATAGCCAGCAGTGCACACCTCAAACCAGGGAGGGGAGGAGAGGGAAGCCAAATCAAATCACACTTGCTTGAGGCGGGAAAGAAACAAGAAAAGGCCTTATCAAAACATCCAGAGAGAATGAGGCATCTGAGAGGTTCCAAATGAGAAAGTGAGGCGGTGGGGAAGACAGGAGAGTGGCAGAGATTTTCAAACACTTTCGCTCAATTTTCTTTGCTTCGGATCACATAATTAATCCTCCTGCAGGGCTATTTTTCAATATCATTGACTGCTTAAGACATATGCATCCCCTGAATCCCCTCTCTCCCTGCCACCCATGGAGAGTATCTTGTGGATTAGCACCTCCTGAGAGGCTGCCCCGTTTGAGCTGTGGAGCWTTTGTTGGGTTTTGGGAGCAGCAGTCACAAGGAGAAATGCCAGAAGGTTGGAGATGACATCTGCTCATAGCCCTTGTGCCAATCCTCTGCAGTTTATTCCATTCCTCTGGGATGGAAGACCTTAAAGGATCAGTAGGGCTTCTGGGCAAGTTCCTTATTTCTTCTGTAAGCAGGGGAAAGGGAGAGGGTGACAGGCTCTATCTCTTAATTAGAGAAATGCAGAGAAAACTCTATTTGAAGCATTTCCCTCTATCCTCAACATATATCAATATATAAAATATATAATTTTTTTTTTCACAGAATGGCAGCAAGGGAGCTTTTACCTCTCACTGATGAACAAGGCCCTTAAGACTATCCCTCTAACTTTCAGTGCCTGACCTCAGTGAGAAAATTCAGGTGAGCCTGGTGGCATTACCTTGCTGAATAAGAGCCTTAGATGATAAAAGTGAGCRCTGGAGATCTGTTATGCTTCAGTTTCAGTGAGGCAGCTGAGATAATGTTGCATAATAGAAAGAAATGAGATGAATTCCTAGCTGATAAAACATGCCATCTGAGGGCTTGGCAGATGAGGAACASAATGAAATCGATGGGTTAAAGCAGAATAAGAAAGGCTTTTGCAAACAGATCAGAGGGAAAAGTAACAGTAGGGAGAAAGTAGGTCCATTAGTAAATGAGGATGGGAAAGAAATTAATGATGGCTGGAAAATGGCTGAGATTGAGAAGCTGCTTCTCTTTCACCCCAAAGCATCGTGAACRAGATTAAAAAAATACAAAGAACAGTTTGAAAATGTAAAGGACAAACTGAAATGGCTGTTAGAGAGTGGGTATGGGAGGTTTGCAACAAGATAATGCTGTGGGTCAGCTTTTCTGGTCGTTCTAACAGAATTCTACCATACTACCCCAGAATGTCTTGGCTCTACAGGACCCAGACAGCCCCAGCCAGACCCAGCTGGGATCATCAGGAACTCTCCACAAAAGGCTCAGAACAGAGCTGGCAGATGTCTCTAGGAGATGATCCATTTTGGAGGAATCCTAGACCCTGAGAGATCTGAAAGGAGCAGGCAGGAGCCACAGAAGAATGGTTCTGGTTAAAACAGGAACAAGATGAGAGTGTGCTGTGGCAGAGTGGAGTTTGCTGGCAGGTCCTCTCCAGGCTGGAGGGACTGAACAGCTGCACAAGGTGTGCTGGGATGCTGAAAATKGTTAACTTTGCTGCAATACTGGCAATTAGTTCTGAAAAAGCAGGGAGATTCCAGCAGATATTTGAAAGRCTTCCTTTTAAAGAAAAATCAGTGACCTTCGGGAAATAAGTGATCCTGTAAGTAACTATCTTTTCAGGCTGATTKCTRTCTCCAGCAAAATAATAGAATATTTGGAWAATTGCCAAGAAGTTTGTAGACAATGAAGCCATAAGCAATAGCAAGTGCAAAGAAGCTCCATGGCCAAACTAATGCATGTGCTTTTTGTAAAGAGCGTAAATTTGGAAGACAAAGGGCAGCTATAACACACATGGGCTGTTGCAAAAATATTGGATGGCTTTAAGTTCTGTATTACCTTATGGGAATTCAGAGAGGAATGTTGGAGAGTGAAAACTGTCCTTGAGAGCTTGAAAACACAGCTTTATTAAACTGACAGCTCACGGGAGGTATCTTTTTCCTGGCCTGACAATATCTTTGGGGAATTCTCCTTTCTCTGCTCAAAAAACAAACAAAAACTTGGGGCTTGACTCTTTGGAAGATCCCCAGCATTACCCGGAATGTAGCACTGGAATATCACTGCAGAGGTCCCAAAATCAGTCTTGCTGAATATGACAATGTTGTATTACTTTATTTCTTGCTGTATTTCCCTAGAGCAGGTTCATGTGACGAGCTSTATGCTCTGAAGGCTGCTCCTCTATTGGGATTTTGAATGTGCATGGGAGACTTCTGAAAATRTTTTGACTTTCTCTCATCATCTTGACCCACAAGCCACAGATGTTCTGTGCAAAATATGGTTGGTTGTGGCCACAATACTCTGTTGGTTTGCAGATGATACATCTGGCACTTGGATTGGGATGATAGCAGCTAAAGAACATAGTGAAATAAAAAGAGTTATTTCCTTTCTTCCTGCCTGGACAGGAATGTTTTTCAGTTGAACTTGTAAATAATTGATAAATAATGCACTATTACACACCACTTCTATCTGTCATTTTAATTTGTTTCCTTTCCCTCTCCTCCCCTCACACATGTTCCTCTCCCTGTGGACTTTGCTGTTCACTTTCTCTCTTTCCCCTCCAGAGTCTTCTGTGTAAAAATGAAAAGGATAAAAAAAAAAAGCTTCAGCTGAAACCTGCTATTTTGTTTATTTCCAGGCTGGCTGCCTGCTGTCCACATACATTGCTATTTTTTCCCAACAGGGGGAATAAACCTTTGTTGTGAAAGCCCAAAACTTTTGGAGCTGGGCAAAGCCCTAAGTCCCTTGTCATAAAGATGGAGCTTGACAAAAACCCTGCTGCTGGGGCAAGTCTCTCAAAGATTGAGGCTCACATCACACCCTGATGGGCAACTGCAAGAGCCTGCTGAAGGAAAGGCTTGCTGAGATATGTTCCTCTTCCTCAAGGCTCAAGCTACAGCTAAAGAGGGGACAGGAGAGGGTTTTTCATTCTCTTGGGTTTTGGTGCATTTCTCTTTGGTTTGAATATGAAACAAAAGGCCAGTTAGCTTTTTCATGAGTAATACCTAATTACTAACGTGTCTGGAGCTTCCCAGAAACTCAGTTTGGGAAGAATAATCCAACCTGTATCAGAAAAAATGCTTCTCTGCCATTCAGTGTGGGGAATGTGCCCAGTTCTTCCATGAGCATCCCAAAAGGTCATAAGCATTTGATTAAGGGTCCCAGAACCTCAGCTACTCATCTATAGAATGAGATTATTAATACCAAATACTTGTATCTGTATTTTTAAGGGCCCAGGGSTGTGTCTCAGTGTGTGCTTGTCCCATGCCTGGCACAATGGACCTGGTGAATAATTGCAGAAAAACATTCTAGCAGAACTAAGTTAGGGTGGAGTGGAAGAATTTATGACGGCTTCAGAGCACTAGATAAACTTGCTCTATACAAGTATAAATACCTTTCAGACAAGACATCTCCTTCTGCCAGGATGAGGGAAATGGATGCTGATATTTGCATCTTGCATGCAAATACCTTTTCCTTATCCCTGAAAGAGACAAGTTGCTGTCAGTGCTGTCAGAAATCTGGTCACTTGTGTCTTAGTTACTCCCCAAAGTGAGCAGGCATTTTTAAATATTTTGTGATGTGTTGGTTTAGCCCAAAGCTGTTGTAGCCATGGGAAAACTGCCATGGCTTAGGCTGGGGCAGCACTAAAAATGCCCACATGTGGCAGGACCCGTTTTGAAATGTTTCGTAAATAAATTCTAAGGCACAGATCTGCTGCCTGGTCAGCATGGCTCAAGCCATGTCTGGCTGTCAAAAAACTTCCCTTTTCTCTTTTTCTCTTSAGTTCTTCTGCTGAGCTGGTTGGTTCTGGCTTTCCAGGCCCAGCTGAACTGAGACTCTTGAGTTTTTGTAGCTAGACTTTTCTTTCATATTTGTGCTTTGTGAGGTTACCAGCCCTTCAGTGTTCTCAGCTCTTCCAGAACTGTTGTCTGCAAGATACCCATCTACCCTGAGCCTCCTGGGCACGTGGATACTACCACAGATCCAAATTCTTGAGAGAGAAGTCGTAACGTCCTAAAATATTTCTGCTTTCTTCAAAATATTGATCCTCTCACGGTTTTACTGTTTCATCTTATGAAAGATTTCTTACAAAAAGAGATAAAATAAAGCTTACAGTTTCTTGGGGAGTGAGTAGGGAGGAAAACTGCTTTTTCCAGCTTTCTTTAGCCTGTTCTCTATTACTTGCCTATCTATTTATTTCTTGTTGTTGGGCACACATGTGAAACACTACTAAAACATCTATCTGCACATCTGTTTCACCCTGATGTCTTTATTTATGCCACGAGCAACTGGTCCAGTCAAATACAACTTCCAGCTACCGAAGGAAGTTTTTGAAWGAGGACTTTTGGTTAGAATCACAGAATCAAGGTACTCAGCATTGCTTGAGGAGAGCATTGGAAAACAACCCACTTATTAGCTGCCTTTTTATTGAAACCCCAGTGTAAAATATCCCTTATGTGCCTGGTGTGGTTGGGGTTGGGGGTGTGTGTGTGACATCCAACCCAGGCAAGAGTTGCTTAGCAACTGTGTCCTGCCCTCGGGCTGCCTGCAGCTGCCTGTGATGTTCTGCTTTGATGATGGAAATTCTTCCATCTTGTGTTCTCGGGGCTCTCTGTGTGTATCCCGCTGGGCAAACGTTGTGTGCATAGATTTTTCTATTGAGCTTGTCTGATCTTACCAGCTTAGGTGCCAAACTCACCTGCTCCCGCAGTCTGAATTCATCTTTGTTAATTAAGGGCAAGGGTTGTTTTTCTGACACCTGGTTTGCACAAGAAACTTGGACCAGTCGAGTGCAAGTGATTTAGTGGTTGTACAAACAGCTTTTTTCCCCTCTTTTGTGGAAAATGCTTTTTTCATGTGCCCTTGGGGTGACCTTGCCTTTAGAGGGGCTGAGAGAAATAGTCTACACAAGACAAGGAGGGACTTGCTCTCAGTCAACTTAGAGGTAGCTAAGGCAATTTTAAAAACTAATTTCAATGAGTCCCACTAACAGGCTCTCAATGTGAAGTGATCAAGTTGTGGCTGTGCCACTTGTTTCAGTAAACACATTTTATTTGGTGGCTGGGCTGAGGGTGCAATGGATGGTCCTGCAAACAGCTGAGTCAGTGGAAGATGCTGCTGCTGMTGCTGATAGCAGCCCCATGGTGCTGGTGATGCCATCCCTCAAAGAGCTGCCAGCTGAGCTGMTTCTTCCATTGCTCCTCTCTGTTTCAGTCTAAACAGGCAAGTTTGTGTTAAAGAATAAAATAGCAAGTCTCCAAGTTGATGGAGTGGATAAGGCAGTGTCCTCTGATGGAAGACAGTTCCCAGCAGGCTCCTCTTTCCTTGACTTGCTTGGTACAGCAGAAAGTCCTGCCTGCAGTCTTAACCTTGCATTTGGGCAAGATGTTTGGTTACTCCTTGAGCTCCAGATACTTAAATGCTCTGGAGGATGGCACTGTATTCCTCTGGAATAAATAATTTGGGAATCATTCACAATGAAATGACTCTGTAAAAGTGCTGAGTCTGTGGATTGACTCAGTTAAAAAAAGCATCTCCCTTGTGAGCTACCTCTGCTGACAGATATATCCTTGGAGAGGCAGGAAGCAAAGGTGCTGAATATCAGAGCAGGAGAAGGGAATAGACAATTCTAGCTGTGTTTAGGTGAGGGCTTGTTTGCTTCCCATGGTGCTTTCTCAAGATCACTGTCAGAATCTCCACAGGAAGAATTTTTTCCCCTGTTCCTATTGTCTCTGGGGGACAGTTTGATAGGCACCATGGATTTGCTTGCRAGCACTTTAAATAATTTCCAGAGCTTTAAGTCCCAGAAGGGGGTTTAATTCCCAGCTGAAGATGCTCAGTGGTTCAGGTCAAACCCCTGGAGATGCCCTGTCTGATGAACAGGTTCACCCTACAGAGCAGAGGATGTCTCAAGTGCTTTAAAGGAGAGTGTTGTTATTTGTAAACACATGTTAAGATATTTTGCCTGCATTATGTTATTACCATAATCATTACTTTTACTACCACTCTGCGGGTTTTGCCTCACAGTTGTCATTTATACACATCGAGGGCCACTTCTGCTTCAAGAAATCATGAGATGAGATTAAAACAGAGATAGAGACTGGAGAGAGCATCCAGCAGGCTTGTGCTGGTACCCACAGCTGCTCTCATCCAGAATCATCAAACCCACTCCCTGGCTCTGTGCCCCTCTTCTAATGAGACTTTCCTCTAAAGAGATGGAAATTGCTGAGTTCACAGCACTTTTGAACTATGTCTCTTCTCCTTCCAGTAATTTAAAGTGTGTTTTCTTGTTTTATGTACAGTGTCTGATATAACTCCAGAATCCTTCTTGCTCCCTTTGCTGTGGATAAGAAAAGCAGTGGGGAAAGAGCTTTCACTGCAAGAAACCCAAGAGAATGGTGTAGTAAGAAAAAAGAATTAAGAAAGCTGGGGGACAGAGGGGTATTGTGGRAGGCATCCTGTCACTTCTGTTAATCTCCCAACAGTATTAAAAATGTGTTTTTCCCTCACAGAGGAATTGCACTCAGAGAGAGGCCAAATGCAGTCCTGCTCACACCACAGAGGAGCTCCGTGTGGTACAAGAGCTCCAAGGGCAAATGGTCCTACACCAACAAAACCCAAGATTTCTTAAAAATTCTGATTGGGAAATATCAGTGCTTCAATGGAACACAGAGAGAGGTCTTGAGTCCTGGCAAATCAAATTAGTGAAAGGCGGAAGTAGAATGGGTGAAGCATAAAAGATGCAGAAGGAGAATGGCAGAAAGGGACTGGAACTGAAAGAGAAGAAAGGATTCTGTGTAAAGTAAGCAAAGCAGTTTATAGGGAGATGCAAATTCTTTTGTTAGACCAAGTGTTACAGATGGAAAAGAAATAATGTAGATTTTCTGGTACAACAACCAAAAACCCAACATAGTCCCTGTTGGAGGCCATAAAGGGTAGCTAAGCCGACCTGCTGACCAGCTCTCTTCTGTCATCTTGACTTTCTGAACTTTGGGCTCTTTTCAGACTTTTCAGACTTCTCTGATGTTGCCTGTTGGTGACTATTAAGGGCTCAGAACAGGACATGCCCATTTGCCTTGTCATGCATAGGAAATCTCCAGCTGATGCTGTTGAGAACCCCTAGCTGTCAGGAGCTGCTCTGTGCAGATCCAGGGTGGTGAAAAAGTTGGAATGTGTCCAACTGTAAGGCAAGAAAAGAGCTAAGTAATTTTCCAGAGAGCCTTAAGCCATTCCAGTTCATTGGTTTGTGGATWGTGAAATCTCTTATGGGATAGGACYGTGGAACACCAGCAAACCTACTCYTTATCCACCCYCTTCTCCTCAGCTTTAAATAYTTCCAGRACAATGACACAGATTAAGCCATTAAGTTTGTCCAGACAGTGTAATTACACTGGGAACTGGAAAGCAAAGGGACCTGAAAGCTCTGCAGCAGACAGAAAAAAGTCAGGCAGAAGCAGGAGCAAGGATCTGGAGCAGGGAGCTTGTTTTCATTCTTTGCAGCAGACTCTGTGCTCACCACAGCTGTCAGAATGTGTATGTGAGGCAGTTTTATAAATCTGGGGTGCTACATGTGCGTTTTCATTCCTATTACACTGTATACATATTTTATTATGTTTATCATTAATATTCAGCACGGGGTATTAGCAGAAGTCAGAAGCAGTCAGTTCTGCTGTGGTTCCTCCAACAAGCTTTCAGAAGGGTTTTCCAGAAGCTGAGACCTCTTCATTTCTGCTCCTTCCAAAGCTCCTGAGAATCTGCTTCATTTCCTCATCCCTCCCCATCCCATCAGCTTTAGATATAGTGAGGAGCAGATGCACAACCTGCCATAAGCCCAGATTTTGCCTAGCTGGATGAAAAGTGACGAGGATAATAATTAGCATCATTTTGAGTCTTGTGGTTGCAAAACTGGAAGCGGGTTCCCTCAGCCTTTTTCTTTTAATAATAATTAATTATTAATCACCTCAACAGAAGAGGGAGGAAAGGAAAATTACTGGTGCTGTGTGGAATAGACATGATGAGAAGCTGAGACTCTGGAGTCTGATTTGAGGAAATATTTGACTCATTAATTATTGCATTTTAAATAGGCTCTGAAGCCCACAGGAGAATGTATTTCTCTCCTTCCTTTGCCTGCCATGTGCAACCACATGTTGGAAATTTCTGTTTTCCCCCCTTTCTGACCTCAGCACTGCTCTGAGGCAGCTGGAAGCTACAAAGGCATTCTGGTTAATGAGACAAGAAAAAAAACCTCTGTGTGTCCCTCAGTGCTCCAGAGAAGTTTGTGCCATCCCAGAGGTCACCACAGCAGAATTCCTCTGTGGCTGAGATGGCAGAGCTCCCCAGGGCCTTTAATTCTACCTTGCCAACATCAAGGATTGGCCCAAAGGCAGAGTCTGGGAAGGGACATTCTAAATGGGAGCCATTTGAAGAAAAGAGTTAAAAAAAACCCCCCAACCC
>NW_026623704.1:493906-524356 GCF_030028575.1 Malurus melanocephalus
TCTTGACTGGCTTATTTTCTCCCTATTCAGTCAAGCTCTTTTCTTCCATTTCCTACGTTCTTTTTCTTTTTTTCCCCCTTCTCAGGKTCTGTTTCCTTCATGTTGCTTTCACCTACCCTTTTCCCCCAGTGCCTCTCCCACATCTCCCAAATGTATCTTCCTGCTTCTATTAGCTTTTATCTGCTTTTCCTTCCTCCCTTTCCCTCCTGTGGTGCTCTCCCCRGAGTTCACAATCTTAGGTGTAAAGTCCCAGTAAGTCACAAGAGACCCTCAATATTAATTTTCTTCTTCTTGCCTCTGAAATTCCCTGATCTTGCCTCTCTCTGCTTCTGCTGCACTCCATCACCTTGCATTAGAGAAATCTGAACATCTCCAAACTCATCCTCTTTTCTGCACCCTTCGTCCTCCCATGGCTGACTTAGTGGTGGTGCTGTTGGGAGCAAAGTTAACAGAGAAGACTCAGTCAATACACAGCACCTCAGAAAAATTCCCTGTGTTTCAGCCAGAGTCACGGAGAGAAACATTCGAATTGCTGGGAAGAAATTCTCCCAAGAARGCTTGCAGCAATTCAAGTGCAAAATTCATGTTGTTGGGTATATGCAGCTCTGGGCCCTGCTTCAGAGCTTGAGAATCACCAGTGCCATTGTAGCTTGAGCTAAATTTATTATTTTCACTCTGGAGGGATGGTTAAAATCTCTTATAAAATGATAGCAGGCTTCTATCCAAGCCAGAGGTCACACAAGTACACTTTAGCCACTCAGGAAAGACAACTTCAATGGGCTCTGAAAAAACTGGGATGGTGTTTATACATGTGAGAGAAAATGTAACTTCAACACAAGGATGGAGAAAGAAGGGAGCTGAAGCACAGACTGTTCAAGCAGCTGGTGGCCTGACCCTAAGGAAAAGCCTAGAGTTTGATGCTGYAAGCAGAGAAACTCTCTGTCTTGTTTGATTTCTCCTGCATGGGAAAAAAAAGTATGAGTCTGTGCATTCTTTGCAAATAAATATCATAAATTACTTCTTTCCAGTTCCTCCTGATTCCTCTGCAACAATCAACAAACCCCTGAATTTTGGTTAACGGAATGGAGGGCAGGAGGGAAAATGATGCTATGAATTTTTGAACAAAGCATCAGAGCTCTAGAAAAATGTGTTTTATCTGTGAATTTCAAAGCAGTGTATAAAGAAAGATTGCTTTCTTCTCCCCATTTTATGGAGATGAATACTGAGACCATCCACTGAGGTGAAAGGTTTGATGAGGGACCTCCTGTAACTCTCAGAAATCAAATTTTTAACCCCCTATCCCACCTGCAGCTGTGTGCCATGTTGCCTAATTTGTTGCCTGTTTGCACTGTCATCAGTCCAAAACCACAGAGAGGGAAGGGTTATCTGCTGGTCAAAGGTGAGGACTCAGCTTTCACTCTGAGCAGTTTTACTGATACCACTGTGCACTCTTGAACAAATTGTTTGGGTTTTCTTGTCATTCACAGTGATGTAAATAGCCAGTTCTACTTTGAGGTCTGAGCCCCTGGGTCGGGCTCCAAGTCCAGCTCTGAAAGAACCCCTGAATTCCACCCAGAATTGCCAAAGTTCTCCTGTGGGACAGGACCAGTGCTGTAAAGCATCATGAATGCAATGGAGCTGGTGGGACAAACTTGCCATCCATGTGAGGCACCATTACAGTTCTCTMATCTGGTCCTTTGTGGTAAAAGGTGGTTTATTTTCAGCAGGAGATGTTTCTGACCAACAGTGCTCCCAAAACTCTGAAATGTAAGAGACAATCCTCTGGCTGGGATAAGATGTCATGACTGGATCCGTATCAGGGAGATTAGAATCAGTCTCTCCTCACTTACCAACCTATTATAATAATATTGACTTAGTGGGGCATTGTGACAATTACWGAAGGACTGTAATATATTTTGAAACCTGCAGATGACAGTGGGAGAACATAATGATCATTTTCCTCCTTCAGTTCTTCTGTATATGGATCTCAAAGTACCCCATTAGAATTATTAAACTCCAGAGTTCCTTSTGAGGACGTTAAGTAATTCAATGAATCCATGGTCACAGGAATAATTTTTGATGGTCTCTACACTGTACATCATGTTGACTTCCCTCTTCATTGCAGCACCAGTGATAAATCTCAGGTCCTCTGCTTCCAAAAGAACAGGCACTTGCCTCTTAAAAATCTCAGAGCATCTCCAWTAATTATGATCAGCATGGGGGCTGTGCATTCCATTTAGCAAACTCTGAGCACAACCAACAGGCAGGATGGGACAGTTTCCAGTTGAAGCCAGAATATCTTGGCATTTTCTCCTTTGCAGCTCTGTGAGGGAACTTGCACAACCTTGGAGGCAGCCCTGTGTGGGAGAGAGGAGACACTTCTTGTTCCCTGGAATAGGGTCAAGGCCTCATTRGGTTTGGCTAAAAAGGTTTCCTTTTTCTTAAGGAAGAAAAACAAAGACACCTCAGTGTCTTTCAAACATGAGCATTCATGTTGTGGCTGCTGTTAGTGAATTATAAAACATGGATGGATCTACCTCAGGAATCCTGCACTCCTCTTTGGGAGTCATCTGCTTTTCCCCTATAATAAAATTGAGCAAGAAGACTCCTGGTTTTGGTCCTCTGAATCACATCTATGTTAGAAATGCTATTGAGGCTGTGTGACTGTCTCCCTGATGTTCCTCTTGAGAACACACTTCATTCAGATTCTCCCCCTACCCCAACCTGCTGCTTTCCCTCAGCTTAGATCCATTTTCTCCAGAGCTCTCCTGCTCGAGCTGCCAGGTCTCTACAGTGGGATTGTCTTCAAAAGGACACCATCAAATTGTATCAACCCCCACATTGTGAGCACAGCGTAGGCTCTGCTGTCTGTCCTTGCCAGCCTAAGTATAGTTATAACCCCTGAAAGCTGTGAGGATAACAATGGAATAAAGGTAAATTGAGGGGAGGTTCCTTCCACTCCCTTTTCCCCGTGAACACGCACGTCTGTGTTCAAGCACAATCAGAAAAAAAACTCTCTGAAGCACTTGGATCTGAGCTAGCAACCATCACTTCTGTGCAAGTGGGGCACCAAGCAGAGGTAAAATGTTTTGAAATGCCTGGAGTACTGCTGGYTCCTGCCAGGGCTGCCTCAGAAGGGGAATGTGTGGGCTCCAAAATTGCTGATCACACTGCAGTTCACAATGCTGGCATTTGAATAACCGTGAAAGGGTGCTGAGTGGAAGGTCTTGCTTGGGTGGCAGTRGTGATTCTTTCTTCTCAGGGCTTCTCCTTATTTCTGGAGAGTCACATAAACATTTATTTATGCATTGTTATGCCTGTCTGTGTGTGTATGTGGGAAAAGAGCACATACAGGTTAAAAAAACCCAGGTGAGACTCTGGGATGAGAAAGAGGTTCTGTAGAGGTGCACAGGGAATGCCAAGAACTTCCAGTACAGCTGCACTTTCCAGTCTGGGGCTTGAATTATTTTCTTGATTTGAGAGGAATTCATATCCTCCTCTAGCACAGCAGTTGCACTGTGCAATGCCAGAGTGATGGGGAGGAAGGAAAAGAGTTTTCTCTCATTTTTGCTTTRTACCTTTGCAAATTATGACTAGTAAACTAGGAGTAGGGTTGTTGGAGCTACAAGGTCTCRTCTGGGCCACTGAGATTCCTCTTTACAGGCTCAGAAGTGCTCTGAATGAACAGGCTGCTTGTTTTGCTGTGATCACTGCCTGGCTCAGCACACCCCTCACATCCCCCARGGCTCCTGACAGGGRGRAYTGGAGCTGAAAAGGGAAGCAGGAGCAGAGAAGTAAAAAACGAGTTGGGACACCTAATCCATCAAGAGAGCTTGTATCTAAGCCCAGCTTTCCTCTCTCTTCCCCACCAGTGTGCTGTGAAGGCCCAAGCAAATCAGTTCTTTATGCCATGCCTCAGTTTCCCCGTTAATTAAACGGAGATAATAATACACCACTCCCGGGAGAAAGGTGGTGAGAGATCACTCAGTGTCTTTAAAGTGCGGTGAGATCCACAGATAAAAGGTGCTGTGGAAGAGCATTGTTAAAAGCCCACAGTGAAACCCCACAAAACCTCCTGAACTGAGCCCTCTTGTCAACCTGGATATTTTCACTGCACCTTTGAAGATGAAACTCTGCCGCTTACACTACTTTGCTTCAATTCAGTAGGTTTTAAGAGGCCACAGGGGGACCTGTTAGAGTTAAAATGGATTGAAATTGTCTTTGAGCCTCTRGAATAATGAGTRTTTCCTTTTCTTTACATTTTTTGGATCCAGATGAGGTGCTGTTCAGTTGCTGTCTTTCTGCCAATGTATGCCTTTCCATCGGATTGAAAGCTGCACTCCTAGGGTCAGGCATTTGCAAGCAGATGAACGTTYCTTTGGAAGTACATTAAGCAAAAGAAACCTAGGCAGGAAATTTTAATTACTTTTAAACTCGGAGCTACATCTTGTTCTCCCCATTATACACCATTTTGATTCTGCRTTACACAGATGCTGGCTATTTCTAKTAGTTGAATTAAGGTGATGATCTTCTTAGTATCTGGGCACATTTTATGATTATTATTATTATTTTATATCTCAGCAGTGCCAAAAGGAGAGGGGAGAACATTAAGACTCTCGACCAAGGCCTGATTTCCAGGCCTGGCACGGACTTTCTGTGTGAACTTTGGCATGCTGCTATGCTGCCTGTCTTTCTGCTTCATTTTCTCACCTCTGRAATGACACTTCCCTGCTTTACAGGGTCAGTGCATTCATTGGTGYAGGTTGGGTCTTACAAATACGATGTGAAGGGGAAGGCTCTGATTCCTGCCCAGTTGTGTTAATGCTGTAAAGGCATCCGTGAGGCTGTGCCCCTGCCTTGCAGGGCTTGGAGATGAAAGCAATGCCAACCTACCAAAGATGTGKGGAAAAATGGGAAAGATGCCATTCCTGTGTACTGTCAGGTGAGACTGAGATAAAACACAGAGGAGCATCATGATAGGARGGAGAATGAAGCCCTTGGAAAGGCTGTTTGCAGTTACAATGGGGCCTTGCTCCTCAGGGCTTTAAGGGTAATTTCTGACTGAACTGCCATGGTTGCAAGAGATTCTGGTCCTGGAAGAGGGGGAGACATTCAGTATCTTCTGAGTGCCTTTCAGACTTCTTAAATTCCTGGTTACTATGGGGGTTTCCTCTAGAAGTAAAGCAAAGAAGTAAATGGTATTTCAAKCTCCCTTTTGATTTGTGGAACATGAAATATTTTAGGGGGAGGTGTGAGATACTTTAGGAACCGCGTGTTTGGAGGGCTTCTCTGCAGAATAAGAGAACCCTCTGAATAAAGATGACCTTTTCTGGGTCTTCAGAAACAGCCTGTGAACTCTCCTCATGGCTGTAATGGTGCCTAATCTAAGCTGGCCCTGCTTTGAGCAATGTGTTGGACCAAATAGTCCACGATGGTCTTGTCCATCCCAAATTATCCTATGAGCCTATGACTCACTTTGCTGCTGGGAATTCTGAGGAATGGTGCAGCTTCAGCCCTACCTCATATTTATACAGAGAACCAAACAGAGGAGGCTGTATCTGCACTACAAAAATCATAGAAAATCTGATTGGAAGGAGATCACATAACCCAGCTTCCCTGGGACCATCCCCAACACCAGATCAGATCAGCCACAGTTTTGTTGAGTTCAGTCCTCAAAGTGTCCAGGGAAATTCCGCTATCTGATCTGTTCTGCAACTTGGTAGCTGAAAGAAAACTTGCCAAAAGTCACTAGAAATGCTGTCTTTTTGACATTTAACATGAACAAAGTTCACTACTGGGACCCTGCTCTCAGCCAAAAGCCCTCCTTCCTGCAAATTCCCCATGACTTCCCAGTTCAAATCTAAGATTAACCTTGGTAATCCATGCTGGTGATACCAAGAGAAGCCCATTTAAGACAGAGAGRCTCTTGTTCCCCTTGGGCTTTGAAAGGCCTGGCCAAAATTACAAAACCCATGTGCTGCAGTCTTTTGTGATGGACTTGATTTTTTCCTACTTGTTCCAATGTTCACTTTCCATATGAGCAAGCTGGTGTTTGCTGCTTCTGGACAATGCAGCCACTGGTATTTTCTGCCAGCCAAGTCTTCCCRCTGCAGCCTCATGAAACATGCCCTCATTGGCAGCAGGTTACGGGCTTCCACCTGTGAGCCAAGGGCTCGTGGCAGATGGGTCTGAATGCAAAGTTTGGTTTTGGATTCAGTTCTGGAACTGAACAGTTTGAGACGGAGTCAAAAGCAGGGCTTTTTTTTTGTTGGATCTTTCTTCTTTGCTTCTGCTACACTTGCAACTGAAGTTGGGCTAATYCAGAGCTGAGCTCCCCGTTGGCCAGATCTCTGGCTGAAATTTTGTGGGAAGTGACACAGATCTGGGGAAGAATCATTTCCAAACCAAAATCAAAGTAGCTGCCAGGTGAGGCTGCTGAGAGGCTAAAGGAGACTCGGCTCAGACATACATGAACAGGTGAAATACTAAGCTTGTCTTTCTCATGTTGATATCTTGAGTCGGTGCCGAAACTCATGAGTGACTGAGAAATCTCACTGTATTGAAAACTCAAGATTTTTGTGTGCATCTTTACACTGTGAAATATGCCATGGCTTGTTCAGCTCCTCTCCAGGCTTTCCTGCATCTAAGCACGTATGCCTTTCCCTCTGMGCCCCTTCCCTCCCCTTTTTGCAAGGCATGGGAGAAAACAACACAAATTTTACAAAATCTATTTCAAGTCAGTAATTTGCTAAGTGCTCGGAACTTGCCGCTTTTTTTTTTTTTTTCCCTATGTTAAGTAATTTATAAATAAAAATAAATTCACACTCACTCTAATATTTGCTTGTTCTGGAGTTCTATTGGCGAGATGTGTGAAAATTGCCTGATGGTTGCGATCACTAGCAAAAGCAAAGTTACAGGGAGTAATTACGGATGGTATTATAGAACAGAAGGATAATTTGATCTAAAAATTCGATCTRAAGCTCTCGTGCAGGGACATATTTCTCCGGGAGGGGAGTTTGTAAAGCAGAAGAGAAAAAAAAAAAATAGCATGGATGTGAGCTGTGGAAAAGCAATTATTCTCTCATAATATGGGAACACAGTGTGCTTGGCTCAGGAGAGGTATGAAATACAGGAGAAAGAAGGGGCTGCAAGGAGGAGCCTTTATGCATCCCAGCAGGATTACTTGGGAAGGTTATTCAGGATGTGTAGGGAAGACACAAACTCCTGAGCCCAGCGGGGCAAGACAGATGTGAGAGGAAAGAGRCACAGCACTGCGTGGGAGGGAGGTGGGTTGGCATTTTAATAGGGAACATGAAGAAGGTCTAGAAGGCATCAGATCTGCTTGAGGTCTTTGCCCTGTCCACAATAGAGATCAGAAGGGGCAAGAARTCCCCGGGTATGTGAGGCAAGGGCCAAGAGTTTCTGGCTTTTGGCAACCCTCAAAGCTCCCTGAAAGCCTTTAAGAGAAATGCAAAGGAGTAGAATTTTCTAGCTTTGACCTTCTAAGCATTTCTCTGGGATGCAGAAACACTGTCAGAGGATACYCCTTTCATTTAAGGTCATCGTTATCCTCTTGAGATTTACCAAGGATTGGTGAAGGCTCATATTTTTCCCTCTCACAATGACTGCATTTCCCTGTGTAGCCCCATGGTTGCAGCAACGCTGGCCTGTGTTCTCTGGAGAAAGCATCTCCCATCGTCTACCCCAGTCCCACACTTAAAAATTGCCACTTAAAAATGGAAATAGAGGTGTACGAGGCATTGCAACGCATGTACTGTGAGTGATTTTTATTACAGCAAATGTGWACCAACCTCTCCCCTGCCTGACCTCCAGCACCCAGGTCCCAGAGGGCAGCAGCTGCCCAGATGCACATCCACGTTTTTGTTGTGGGTCTAAAACCATGGCAAAACCATGACAGTTTTGAACACCCAGAGAAGTGCCAGCTCCCCACAGGCACTCACCAGGTTAATGGCAACGTACAGCTCTGCTCGCAGCTAACGAGATTTATACACAGGCTAATGACTGCATGTTTTCACTTTAATCAACCCACAAATCGCCCTTTTATTATTATGGTCGGTTTTTTTTTTTTAACTCCAATTTAATTTATAATTTAATTATGCTCCAGATTGTAATTGTTGATATAATCCACATCTTTAATTCTGTGTTCRCTTTGTGCTTCACCCTAACCTTTCAGTGAGGGGCCCAAGGAGTGCAGTGAGYGATTCCAGCACACAGGGCTGGAATCAACTCTTGATCTGAGCACAAAGAAACTCRTTTGATGGCCTCGAGCTGATCTGCCTGTGGAGCTCTGTGTCATTTCCACAGGCTCGTTTCTCCATGCCCCACACTAGAAATCCCATGCCGGGAAGGGAGAAGATCACAGAATTGTTTAAGTTGGAAAAGACTTTTAAGATCATGAGCTTTCAAGAATCCAATTTGGTRGCTGAACATGTTAACCATCTTCTCCCTCCTGCCTTAATTTTGTTCCCCTCATTAAATGTCACCATTCTGACAGCTGAGCTTTGGCAGGAGATTGTGTGAGCTCTCCTGACCCTATTCAGTGCAAAAGAAATTAGCTAAGCTTAAATTACTTTTCAGCTTAGAGGACAATAGYGCAGAAAAGAGTGGACTCACAAGACCTAACCATGCTCTGTAGTTCAGATTGCTCAGAAGCCTGCATGTGCATACCATGAAGTCCAAGGAGGTTGAACTCTGGTTCTAACTAACACGATGTCCAAGACAATATTCCTTTTGCAACAAGATTTCTGAATACATCCTTTCAGTCAAGGCACCTTAGTGTTAGCCATGAGTAGCTAAAGTGTCAAAATATCACCTTTTATATGAGGCTTTGAGTGATACTTGAACATCACATTAGTGAAAATGTGTCAAGTGATGAGGCTCTGAGGGTATTTTTTACTGGTGAAGGCATGCCTGGGGCCAGCTTTCAGTGGGGCAGTGATGTGGCTTCTTAACAAAAAACTCAGAGTTGGTGTGGGGTGCCCTGGGCTGGGAGGCATGGGGCAGTTTTGGACAAACCATGTCTTGGGTAATGAAATACGGGTATCTTGAAAGTTCAGGTTTCCCGAGTGGCAGGCCATATTTGTTTTGAGCCACACGTAAATTTTACTTGGATGCTGTCAAGGGCCTGAGTGCCATTCTTGGAAGGGTCCCAGATTTCCTGCTGTACCTGGACCCATCGTTTCTCATCAGTGGGGACCACGGGCAGTGGCTCCCTGGCAGAGCTGAGATTGGTGCATAAATTGCTGCTGCAATATCTTGATGTAGTTGGCATAGTGGTAGAAAACAGCTGAGGAACATTTACAGCACATTTCTGTTCTTTAGGTAAAACTAGCAAACGTGAATACTGTTTAACTCTCTTAACCTGTAAATTCACACAAAGAAAAATATAAAGCAGAATCAAAGAGAATGACAGATTCCCTGGGAAGTCTCCTAGCCRGGAGATCAGTTCCCTTGCTCCCTGCAAACGATTGCTTTATCGGGCACATTGAAGTCTGATCAAGAGCTCTTGACTGATACAAACTGATGTTGGGTACAAATGCTGGATTAATGTCTGACAAGAGAAGTGAACAGAAAGTGCCCTAAGTGTAGCCCCTGGCTGTATGTGTGTGATGTTGGCTGCTCGATCCTTTGGGGTACCAGTGCAGGCACAAAGCCCTGTCTTCATTGAGTTGGCTGGTCAGCTGCTCCGAGGGATCTGAGATGTATTCTGCATCCTGATGCAAAGATTAGAAGGGATAGTTCTGGCAGTGCACCTTTCCTGGTGGCATATCCTCATTCCCAAAACAGGRCAGCTTCCTCTTTCATCAAGGTTCCACGACTTGTTTCAAGACCCAGCCCATGAGGACCAATCAGCCTGGAAAAATTTCCTACCACAGGAAAAAGTGAAGAACTATTCCACTAGAATTGTCCCAGCCTGGACCTGCCTGAACCTCCCTGGGGGTAGGTATCACTGTGGGAGTAGTTAGTGGTGGATTTTCACCTCCTTCTTACTTGCCTACACGCCTTTATGAATGCTCCTAGTGCACATTAATGCACAATAGTTTATTCTGCTTTCAAACCTGCCTCACCTAAAGGCACTTGTGTTTTCTGGCAGGGTATCCATTAGGGAATGAATGAAGGGTAGTTAGTGTGCTATAAAAAATCACACCCTTGCTTATTGCACACTAACTTCACTTTATACTCGGAATATTCCAGAATGAAGAGTGTTTTCACTTTAATCAATGCACAAACTGCCATTTTATTATTATGGTTTATTTTTTTCTGATGTAATTTATGATTGAATTATGCTCCAGACCGGAGCATAAAAAATACTTTTATTCCAGTATAACTACTCCCTTTTGGAAGCAGAGTCATTATAATGGAATAAAGTCCATTTTATTCCAGAACAATGTAGWGCTCTCTACTGCCAGCAAAGGCCTGAATGTTGTAATTTATAAAGAGGGAAAAGTAAGGATAAGAACAGGGGGAAAATTAAAGCAAGGATAGTTAACTGATAAAGGTCTTGAGAATATCATACACGTGAGGGCTGAATATAGCCCACAGTGAGGAACACTAAACATCCACAAACTAAATAAAAATAATAAAAATGCCTCCTGCCTTCCCCTCATACATCTTACGAGGTGGTGGAAGGGGCTGTGGAGGAAGGATTGATGTCTCTTGCTGGGAAGTGAATTATTCAAACTCCTGGCTGCGGGGAGCTCCTACAGTTATGAATCCCGTTTGTCTTTGTGGTGTTGCCAAGGCAAAGGTTCTCCACGGGAAAAGGGCACCCTGAGTGCTGTGCTGCCCCTTGATGATGCCCAGCTCCCTGTCTGCCAACTCCTTGTCCCCCAGGTCACAATATCACCCTGGCCACCATCAGCAGAGGCTCTCTGAGGCCAAGAGCCAGCTGTGCTGCTGCTCAGGGCATGTGTCCCTTGAGCATCCACGTGAAAGAATTCTTCTGTTCTTCTCTCTGCAGGATCTGCTTCAGTCAATGTGTTTAATATTTGTAATGGCAGCCCAAAACCCCACCTCCAGGACTACCAAGGTGCAATCAGGTCCAAGCAGCCTGCTGAAGCCACAACAGAACTCCAAGTCCCAGGTTCAGCAAGACCTAAACATATGCTTTTTACCCCTTAAAGCAGTGAAGTGTTATTTTAACCAGAGGGAAGTTACACTTTGCTAAATTCAGCAACAAAAGGAAACACAATCATCCTCAGTGGGCTTCTTTGTAAGTAATGGGCCAAACTGTCACATATCACACCACTGCTGCGCTTTTGGCTTCTTGGATAAGGACTTGGTAAGCTTTTAGGATGCAGCCATAGGAAAATGATGCTCTTTTTCCTCTCCTGTCAATAATTCCCCATGTGGCAATCAATTGGATCTTGCTGAAGGCCAGGACCTATCTTTCAGAGATTTTAAGTTATGCTGAATAGGAGTCCAAAAAAGTTTTTTGTTTCTTTATACTGTCAGGGTTGGTATATTTATCCCATACCCATTACTCGTACCTGCTCTGACCCCAGACACACAGCTCTGCTGGGCTGGTGTGGAGAGAGGACAGAGAGCTGCTGGAAAGGGAAACGTGGTGGAAACACAGCCACATTTTGCTGTTCTTGTTTTGAAACAGAACTGGCCCTGGGCTGGGCTGGGCTGAGGAAGAGTCTGGGTTGTGYCTGATGCTGATGTCATGGTGCTGTTCAGAGACACTACTTGACATTTTTGGTAAGCACTGGTGTGTGCTTCAAGTCGATGTGCWGGTGGGGTGGGAGCACATTTCCCACTGCATAAACAGCCTGAAAAACAGCCCAGGCAGGCTGCAGTGCCAAGACATCCCATCTCACTGCCCCAAACCGACYATGAATCCCTCACTGACCTCACAGGTCTTCCAGAGGTGTGGAAAAGTCTGTCAGGATTGTGTATATCCCATCCTAGGTGGTGCCATTAACGCTGACACCTGAAGAGCAAGATCATCTGACAACAGCCCCACTTGTTTCAGCTCAGCTTTGATTTCCAGGCTTGGGAACATATGTGGAGAGTGATAAGGGCCTTTAGAGAARCCCCAGATAGATATGGGCTGGTGTTCACTCCACAGCGGCTGTTTAACTAGAGGTGGGCACCAGGGTGACAAAGGGAATTTATATGATATGTCAGCTAGATACAATATCCTTCAAAATATATTGTCTGTTCCTTGAGCAGGGGTTAGTGTGTCTCATAAAACTTTTGGCTACACATAAGGAAAATAAGTATTAAGAGATTTAGGTATAAATTCTGTCAAGATCAAGTAAATCCATCTGCTTCTGACAGGCAGACTTTGCTGCGTTKGGGGAAGAGAAATCTGCGGGATGCGGCCTTAACAGACCTTTCTCTCTCTGCTTGAGGATATTAACAGCAGCGATGCCAGCAGTGACCTGCTCCTCATCCTGGAGGATCCTGACCTCCTGTCCACCAGATCTGCTCCACCCTGGAGCTGGCAGCATTTGGCAAAGCTGCTTAGAAGCCTCCTGGGGATCCTTCATTTGACCTTGTGGGTGGAGTGGGACAGACAGTGTCATTCTCAGACCAAGTCTCCTTCCTGGTGAAAGGAGAAGGGAGTGTCTTTACAAACAAACTCTGACTCTGGGGTGAGATAAGGCTGATACTGGGAGATAAAAAAAGAAACAATGGGAAGGATTTCCATAGGAATTCCACTGATTGACTTATCCCAGACTATGTAAATAAACTACCAGAGCAGAGACACAGAGATGTAAACTGAAGGGGGGGGGATGCAATTTATGATAGAAGGGCGGTTTCATCAGGAGTTTCGGGGAGCCTGTAACTTTCAAGTACCTCAGCCAATGGGGAAAGAGAGAGGGAACCGAGGCTGGGAAATTGGGATAAAAGGAGGCTGTGTCCTCCATGAATTTGAGAGACCCCATGGGAAATGCCCATGACCTCTCCCTTTACTCATGAATAAAGTTGTGGGATTCCTCTGTCTTCTTTTTGGACATAAAACTCTGGTGCTTGTGGATTAATTTTCCTAACACTGGGAATCTGTGGCAGTTTTGGAAAGCCASCAAAGTTCCAGCCTGGCTTCAGGAACTGCTTCAGCTGCTTCAGTAAGTGGGAAAAAACCCTACCAGTTTTGAATGATTTTGAGCGTTCCTCTTTGGCTATTGTTGCTCACATTTTCTTTACAAATCTATTAACTTTACCGGGCCCATTAAAGGGCTATTAGGCTGCCTGTTAGCAGATGTTCTTGATGGCTTCACACAGAGGTCTCAGCATGGGCTCCCTGTTTGTAAAAGGMGAGGAGAGAGAGAGGTGAGGTCCTGAAGTGGGACCTGGGCTACAGCATGAAGAAAAATGGGGAAGGAGAAAAGCCACTGCCACTACCAACTGCTCTTCAAATGGGAGGGACAGGGCTCTGGAAGGGTATCTGTGTGGGGCAAGGTGGCTGGAAATAGGGCTGAACTAAACCAGTAAATCCTAGSCCAGCCTGGCTGCTCACACAGCAGKGGAAGGACCAGAGTCSCTCACRCAAGCACTGCCATCGGGTTCTCCGTGCCACTTTGACACCGAGATCAGCTCAGAAATGCGGAAAGAAGTAAACCAAAATAACTGTTTGCGCTGTAGGAAGCTCCTGGACAAACCAAGAGATGCACCTAAAGTCTGGTGCTCCAGATCCTGCTACACAGGCTCTTCCCACCTGCCAGGRAACAGCCTTGGCAGCTGCAGGGCAGTGCTGGACGCTTTGCAGCTCTGGGATGACTCCAAGCACTCGTGTCCCAGGCTGGCATCAGCACAGCTTTCATCATCAGCACAAATCATGCAATTATCCCAGCCTCTGCCTGCTATGCACTGCTACCTCTTTGCATTTCAGATATCCTGGAATTGGCTGGGACCTCCCTGTGGGCGTTCTGGGAAGCAGAGGAAACTCTCCTTCTTTACAGCCCAATTGCAAAGGAATGCCCTCCAACTCTTACAGGGCGGAGATGCAGGGGAACGAACGATTAAATTTCAAAAAGTGCTGGAAATAGGGTGAAAAGTGGCCACACTGTAATCCTGCCCAGTTACTCACATATGACTGGGAAAATGCCAAGTGGATTTATATCCTAAAGCTCCGCCAGAACCCCTGATCCTACCCTGCAGCATCCTGCCCAATTCCAGTTCTTTTTATCTTYCCCCAATTTGCATATGTGCACACATACACTCACTCAGAGTTTTGCCAAAGCACTCTCTGTCCTGACCCTCTTCTCTGGCAGCTACAGCGGTTCTGGGTATCCCCGAAGTCTGAGCAGTCGGGCAATCATGCTGAATTGTGTTTAGTGGAGCCAGGTTATTGTGATGCTGAAAAATGAGGACAAGATTGAGGCCATCAAGCTCATTTTTGTTGTTCGTTGGAACTCCAGATGTGAAAGCTAATGGATTTGGATTGGTTGCTAGCAGCAAAGCCTCATCAAAGATCTTTTTTTCCTGAGGGCGTTCAGTGCAATTCACTGATTGATTAGAGGCTTCAGACGGTTTGAATGTGGATCTGTGTTTGGGCTGGATCATGAGGAAACCCAGCCTGCAGGAATGCTGCAGCCTCAGCTCTGGCAGGCTGGGAAGCTCTCAGGGAAGAGAGAWTTTTGCAGAGAAATGCTTTATTTCTTTGGGTTTAGGCGTGGAGGGGTGGAAGAGGAAGACAGACAAATCTCAGGGCTATTCAAAAGGAATTACCCAACAGAAGTTTTTCTTACAGGACAAAGATATAAAAATGGTCTTCTGCAGGTGGACAGTGTAGGCTTTGAGGAGAGGAACACAGGAAGATACAGAGAATTGCCTGCTCCTGGGAAGGTGGAGCTGACTCTAAGGAAGAGATGTTGAGGGTTCTGAAGAGGAATCATAAAGGTTTAGGCAGGTCAGATCCACCAGGGATCAAGATGGATTCTCTTTGATAAGGGTTTGTGGGAGTCTCAAAGGACCTAACTATGACTCAGGCAAAACAGATGCTATCAGAGCTTCTGATTATAGTTTTATAACTTCTACTAACAATCCTTCACTCTCCRTCAGGAAGCCAGATGAGTTACAGATCTGCGAGTGCCTGTCAGGTGCCTGCTGCCATGCCAGCTTGTCTTCTGCTGGCATTCATTTGGGTAGTTTGCTTCTTTGTCTGCGACACAAGTAGTTAATCACATGGAGAACCTAATTAGGTGGTAACGAACCCAGGTGTCTTACTTCTCTTGGTGTAATAGGACATCTGCCACTGCTCTAAGAGCACTTCACAATGACTGACTAACAATGGCTGTAATGTATGGTCTTGAAGAGACAGCAGCTTCCCTGAGTGCCTCAGCTAGGATGTGGCTCCTTGGGAAAGCCTGAATTCCCACTCTCCTCACCCACCCAGTGACAAAACTCATGGGTGCCTGACTGCCAGTCTGGGGGAGCCCAATCCTGACTCTGAGTGTGGGGGAGAGAGATTCAAGCAGGTTGGGAAGCACAGGGTCTCTTGTGGGACAGGCCTGGTGAGTGTGGGCTGAACACAAACTTAACCTTGGCAAAATGCTCCGGACTAACTAGCAGAGTCAGCTTACATCAGCTCAGCAGTGGCCTGACATGGCTGCAGAGCTTTTGATCCAGTCCTAACAGCCCCAGGATCAGATTTGCTGCATAGTCCATCCACACTCCCACAAGCACAGAATAACTTGTTTTTTTTTCTGCCTAGCATCCAGCTGGGCTRGTGTGGCTGTCACCAAATTCCACCCTGGGAGATGTATAGGATTGCTGGATGCTGGCTGTTTCCATGTGGTGACCGAATCATTACTGTGTTCTCAGTAAGACTGAGCAAATCGTTCACAGCTAATAATCTGGCAGATGCATTTCACTTTTGCCTCTATCTGAGGAAGGAAATTATAATTTTCTCAAAGCAGTGCCTTCAGCCTTTATCTGCAAATGCATTAGTTCTCCAGCCTGCTGTTTAAATCAAGCCGTGTCAACATGTTGTGGCTGGGTGACAGTCATATTAGGTTGCCTGTGTTCTCACCTTCCATCTCAACTATAGGAGTGCCAGTCTGGCTTCCAGGGCAAGTGTTTACAGGAAAAAAATCAACAGACTTTCCATCCATTAAGGTGGATTTTGTATTAAGGGCAGTTCTGGGAACAGAACCTTKTGTGGTCACAAGATGCCCCATGTCCYACCCAACCCAAWAGCCAGAGCTGGTGGGTAATGKGTCATGGTTTAATCCCAGCTGGCAACTTAACCTTGTTCATTCTGCCCTGGTGGGATGGGAAGAGAATTGAAAAGGTAATAGTGAGAAAAATTGTGGGTTGAAATAAAGAGAGTTTAATAGGTAAAGCAAAAGCTAAACAAGGAATTCATTCACCACTTCCCATGGGCAGGCAGGTGTTCAGCCATCCCCAGGAGAGCAGAGCTCCACGATGTGTGACTTGGAAAGGCAAACACCATCACTCTGAACATCTCTCCTTCCTCCTTCTCCCCCCAGCTTTATACACCAAGAATGATGTCATATGGCATGGAATGTCCCTGTGGTCAGCTGGGGTCAGCTGTCCCAGCTCCTGTGTCCCTTCCCAGCTCCCTGTGCACCCCCAGGTGTGAGAAGCAGAAAAGTCATTGATGCTGTACATGACGTGGTTGGAAATAACAAAATCATCTCTGTATTGTYAATATAGTTTTCAGCACAAATCCAAAAKGCAGTCCCGTAGCTACTGTGAAGAAAATTAACTCCATCCCAGCCAGAACCAGAACAGAAGGAGACATCAATTCTAATTGCATTATGGCATGACAAGGTGTGGGATGTTTCTTCCTGACCCAAGCTGCTGATCGGCAAAAGCCCTGAAGCATAAGGATTAATAAGACTACCACCATTTATCTTAACTAGCATAATTGAGAAAGCTGTTTCTATTCATACTACTGTCTACTTCCATCTTTTTTTGGAACGTGCTGAACCATATCACTCTAACTGAGCAGGATACAAATCCATTTAGCAAATCCATAGCTCCTTTCCTAACCACTTGCAAATTCTCTCTTCTTATCTTGCTGACAAAAGTGCTGTGGAAGGAGAAGTACAATGGGGCACACTCTGTGTGTGTACCTCCCTCAGGCAAAGAAGGAATTTTTGCAACACGCTTCAACGAGGCAGTCTGAAATCCCTCTTGTTTAAATTGTCCCAAATTTGTTGGTGCTTAATCAAAGTTAAGCCACATTCTAGGCTTTTCTCCTTGCTTTTCGGCAACTAAGGGAATTTCATGCTCATGAAGCTCAGTGACTAATAGCAGTTAATAGCGTGGCAGCAGATGGCATATGAGCTCTGCTGGGCTCTGTGAGGCTGTGCCAGTGCCCCCMACAATGCAGCCCTGCTGTTCCCATCCAGCACCCGAAACTCTGTGCCATCAGTCCCCCAGCATCYCSCAGCATCTCCCAGCCCAGGGATCTTCAGGACAGTGCTGGCAATGCTCCCAAAGGTCCCCCAGCCATCAGTCCCCAGCATCTCCCAGCATCTCCCAGCCCAGGGATCTTCACGCCAGTGCTGGCAATGCTCCCAAAGGTCCCCCAGCCATCAGTCCCCAGCATCTCCCAGCATCTCCCAGCCCAGGGATCTTCAGGACAGTGCTGGCAATGCTCCCAAAGGTCCCCCAGCCATCAGTCCCCAGCATCTCCCAGCCCAGGGATCTTCAGGACAGTGCTGACAATGCTCCCAAAGGTCCCTCAGCCACCTCAACTCTCCCACGCTCTGCCAGTGCCCCTCCTGCCCTGCAGCACCCCTGGCTAATCTCTCTTTGTTTTCCTTACTACACCTCTGTTGTGTACATTGTGATTATGCTGAAGATACCAGCAAAGGCCCCCTCATCAGCTATTCTGGCTTTGTGGCTWCAGAAACAGTAAATGATAAGGTCTCTCCTATTTCATAAACATAAATGTCACAGGTCTTACTCGGCAGCGTTTCTGAACTCTGCGCTCACTTTGAAACCAATGGGAGCTCTGCGCACAAAGCGAGCCCCGAATAATCACAGTCTGTCAGCTCTGTAATGTCACAAAATATTCCATGTGTGCAAATATTTGGATTATTATTTATTGGGTGTCCACAAAGTGCAAATATCAACCTGCCCCAGAGATACATTATAACTTTCCAGGGGTGGGAGGATGGGGGAGAGCRCTGCCTGCTCATAAAATAGCCCTGTGCCTGATAGCAGCGCTGARCGCTTGTGATAATAACCACTGCTTTTCAAGTCCTTTCCATCAAAGGATTTAAAAAAYGTCCATGAATTAAGGCTGACATTTTCATTTAGAGGTGACAGATGGGTGGAGGCAGTGCATCTCTAATTTGAGCCACTCTCGATCTGACTTCCAGAAAAGTTTCTCTCTGTAGTTTTTCCATTTTAAATTGGAGGCCTTGGGCAAAATTAAGAAGATAACTCACAGATATGCTTCCTTAGGACCTGCAGGGACTCATGCCTTAACCAGTTTGCTGCTCCTCCCATCTCTTTTGTTTCATCTAACCACACCTTTCTGGAAGGCTGGAAAAGGCCACTGTGCATTTTTTGATGGCATTGCATGCTGAAGCCAACTGAACTTTTTGATTCTACTTCTAACAAGTTGTATTTAAACTTGCTAAGCACTGCTGGCTCTGTCTCAGAGTTTGAAAACTCAYGACATTGCTGGGGAAGGTGATTTACAAGTAAGTGACATATGCAGCTGAGCAATCCAATTGTCTTGGCTCACAGACTTGGACTCTCATTCCAGAACCTTCTTTCATGGCAGGTGACGCTTGTTGATCCGCGAGACTAGTTTTTCACTTCTTATTCTTGATGTGAGGCAATGAGATGTGAATATGAAAGTAAATATTGGCTATGCTGAGAAAAACTTGACCTTTCTATTCTTTTCTGTTGCAAGTTGATTCTGAGATTGCTCTCTTTCTCTCTTCTTTTTTTTTTTTTTTTTTTTTTTCTGGTACTTACAATATCCTGAAGGAAATATTTTATTAGAAAGATTAGTGTCTTTGATGCCTTGTGGCACCTGCTGACCAGCAACAAAGCATACAACAAATTAAAAATGGAGAGGACCCTGCCAGGGAGCAAAGAAATGGAATCAGTGAGATTTTTTTTTTTTCTCACTGCTCCAGGGTCTGCATGCTTTTTCAATGCCTGGACTGTTAGCAATTCTTATAGCTCTGTGTCTGCAGGCCCTGCTGTCTGTCATCTGTAATGCACATCATACACTGCTGGTGAGCAAACAGCTTCAGTTCATAGAGGGAGCTCCACAGGCTTTTCTGCTAAAACCCATAGCATCAAGACCTAGGACTGCTCAGCCAAAAGTCCAGGCGTTCTGTAGGTTAGAGGAAGGTCTCTACTGTGCCTGCCACAGGAGGCTGGAGATAGAACAGCTCTTAGGTATTATTCAGAGTTTCTGCAGCAGAGCTCCTGCCTACTCCTTATCTGTTCCAGTGCAAARTCAGGCAGCTCAAACAAAGCCTTTTCTGTGCAGGATTTGGATGGGGGAAACACCAATGAGCAGTTCCCATCTCCTGGCTGTGGAGTGTATCCTCTGCTAAAATGAAATTACAGATCTAAACCTGGTAACTTCAACCGCCCTACTGGATTTTATAATGGATATTTGCACCTTCTCTACTTCCTTATGTCTCCTTCACATTTGGCCAAAACTAAACCCATCMCTGTCAACTTCATGGTGCAAGGTAACAGAAGAGTGGAATTAATGGAGGGATAAACTGAAGGCTTGCCATAGCCTTATGCAATTCCTTCAGCTTCATGGCTCAGTGAGTGAAGAGCTGGAAAATAATTCAAGGCAGTTCAGAGTTTGCCCAGCCAAACAGACAGAAGACCCAACAGGATAGATAATTGCACTGGGAGATACMAAAAGAAGAGATTTCCATAACAGGCTATACTGCCTCTCTTGAATCACAAGTCATTGTAAATTTTCCMCAATCCCATCTTGTCTCGTGGACACAGGAAAAGGATTTTCACTGCACATAAAATGTGCAGCATGACAAGTTTTGGATTTCGGTGGTGAATGAAAGGTAATGCTATTATAAGCAGTCATAATAATAATAATTAGTATTATTATTCTGAGTGAAGAATAATTTTTTCTCGGCAGGGGGCRAGTCAGCCAGGCTAAATTCAATTTCTCCTGAGGGATTCCAGGAAATTGCTTCAAATTCCTTCACTCTTGATTCCATTTTTGTATTGTACACTGCTCAGAAAGCACACATTCAAAATTACACCCATGCCTGTATTTTTAACCCTCAGATTCAGAGGATGGCTCATATTTAGGTATAGGRTAAACCAATCTTTCTCTTCATGTGTTATTCTGCTGCCTGCTCTCCCTCTGGGTGTGCTTTTCAGCTTCTCCACCCCTTTATTTACAGTTCCTCAGCACACAGCTCTGTTGTTCATGGACTCCCCCTTTCCATCCAAGCTTTCATGGAGAATTTTTTAATGGTTGARGCACTGTAGCACTGCCAGTCCATCAATTAGTAAAATGCTCCCGTGGCTCTGCCTATAAGCTCTGTTAGTAATGTTTTGCTTATTGCAAATGTGCTCCCTGCTGTCATAGGCACCTGGCTGCTTTTTCCTCGTGGCTACAATTGGGATGCATCACAGATCTGGAAAAAAATCTTCATTGCACTTGGCTACAGCCAGCCTCCAACTTGAGAGTGAGGAGGACACAAGGGGAAATGAGAGATGTGGTCTAGGCAAGAGTTTATGTGTWTATATACAATGCTCTTTGGAAGCTGGTACCAACCCTACAACCTTTAAAGCTATTTTCACTTGGGAACATCGTTGGGAATGTTGTTGTGACTTGATCCAGGTATTTGASAAAGTTATGAAAGAGAGTAATGCTATTATTTTTGAGCCACAGCTAATCTATCAATAAAACAGACTCTGGTGAGGAAACTTCTTTCAAAGGAAGAGCAACTATCATTCATTTAGAAACAAATAAAGGCCTGAAATGGAGCAACTTGAAACATGCCATCTTAAAATAAAATATCTTAAAATATCTTGAAATAGAAAAAAACAATAAATAAGCCTCAAACCAGTACCAGGGTTTTCCAGGAGGCGTATGAAACACAGGCGAGTATAGAGAAATTACTTTTTTGGGATGTGCTTCTAGTCTCCAGAGACTGACAATTTATGGACTACCTGCATCAGACAGTGCTCAGCCCACTGAACAGATACTCCATAATGTTTAGCTCCACTTGAAGAGTTTGGCTAATTGCCTTTATGGTGGCTTTTCTACCCAGTACAGAACAAGATCCCCCTCTACAACATCACATTTCTCAATTTATTTGTTGTGGCTAGTTGACAGATTCTGGGTCAATTCCCCAAGGTCAGTTTTTGGGGAATAGACAAAACCAGGAAGTATTGTTTTCCTTGGGTGAAATACAAGCCTGATTAGCATTCTGAGAAGCCAGGTTGGTTTTTTGTTGGGGTTTTTTTTTGCTGAGGTTTTTTTGTTTTTTTTAAAAATTATTATCCCCAGCCTCTGTTACATGTACCACATACCTCTGGGGATGTTGCTGGACAAGATTCTATTCTTTCCCTGAGCTATTGACTACATGCCAAATAAGATTTCTCTCCAATCGAACACTCCTGAAGATTTAGGCACTGTCTCTATCACAGTTGGTGGTGTCTAGTAAAACAACTCAGTTCATTTGCTACACCTTGCCTGGGTCACTGGGGGAGTTAACTGTGTGGGACTATTAACACCCCATAAAGATACTTTCTTAGCTTTAGAGCACACAGCTCTGAAACGTCAGTGGCACTGTGGTGATGGGCTGTCTAAAGGCTGCTGTTGTGAGCWCAGTGTGCTGCTGACCCTGTGCAAAAAAAAACAAAAAAAAACAAAACAAAGGGGTCGTGCCTGAAAAGAAAAGCTGAAGGGCGTTGCTGCAAATCTCTAGTGCAGACACGGAGAGCACAGGTCCTATGGCCTAGGCAAGCCACAGGCACACCAGCTACACCTGCACCTACTGAGAATAGAATGCTAAGCTCATCCCATCCTAAATCTGATGTCCTGGTATATCAAGTTTTATGACAGCAAAGGTGATTATTTGCATAATAATTTGCCCTGTAGAAATGGGGTAATTCTCTGACTACTGCAAGATGATACTCTTTTGTCTTGTTTTTCAATAAGTATCTGGCTTTGGTTCTCCAGCACTGAGTGGAGGTTTGTGGGTTTTTTGTGTAACATAACTTGATTGAGTGCAGTGGAGCATTTTTGAATTAAGCAATGTGGACATCAGTTTCAAGACCATGAGAACTGAAAGTTAGAGGCTCACTATTTCTCCAAAGAGATCTGAAAAATTCACGCTTAACTCTGCATATTACCAAACTGTCCTTACACCAACAGCCATGGTACAGCATAAACTTCAGRTTGGGTTGGATATTAGGAGAAATTTGTTCACAGGAAAGATTGTTGGAACAGGCTGCCTGGGGAAGTGGAGGAATCACCATCCTTGGAGGTATTTAAAAGYCACRTAGATGTGACATTTAGGGACACAGYTTTTGYGGTGGAYTTGGCAGTGMTGGGTTAGTGGTTGTGCTTTATGATATCAGGGGTCTTTCACRACCCGAATGACTCTGTGATCATACTGATCACTAAACTAATTCTGTTTCTGTCAAGCATGKAAAGTTCATAGAGGTGAGAACTGGAACTCCTGTCGTGAAGAGGGTCATGAAGATGGGAGCCACTTTCCTTTGATCCTTTCCAAACTCATCCATTGAAATTGTGTCTTTCTGGGTGTGACAGGAAGCCTTAATTCATGCAATTTGGAAGTCACTSTGTACTGGACACTTTATCTCTAGAAGACAGTGCTTCTGTGGCATTAATATTGGTTGGAGAGGGTTTCTTTTTCATTCCTATACTGACTAAAAGACTGCTGACATATCAGACCAAGAGCCTTCACCTAAGTTGTGTTACCAGCAGCAGAATAATAGAGCCCAAATATGTAGGAAGGAGAGGAAAGAGAGGACAGGAGTTTTAAGTACTCACATATTTTTCCTTAGTCTAATACAAATAATACATTAGTGTGTGTTCCCATCTCAAACATTTGCTGTCAGTTGCTCTTACATGACAAATAATGACTGAGTCCTGTCTGTGCTACAGTTAACACTCTTTTSCTTTAATTCCTTTCCTTCCTGCCAATGAACACCAGGGAAAATAGGCTCCAAAATGATAATAGGTGTTGCAAAACCAAAGGCAACCATTCCCTCCTTGTCCTGTCTATAAGGACAAAAAATAGATTTTAATTACGAGAGAGATTTACTGGCATAAATTGACCGATGGGAAGGGCAGAGACTCCCTGGAGCTGATCATGTAGGGAGGGAGCAGTGTCCACCACAATGTTTTTATAAGAACATGGTCAGACAAATATGGTGAGAGTGGTCATGAGATCAGAAAGGACTTGTCATCTTGTCATCTTGTGATCTTGTCCTGTCCCCTGCAGCCTCATTTTGCACAGCGCTGGGTGATCCTTCATCCTATTTCTCTCTTTATTCCTTTGTTATTCTTTTGTTTTCCTTCCTTCTGTTGCTTCCTTTGTTATTCTTTTGTTTTCCTTCCTTCTGTTGCTTCCTTGCTGTTCAGCCTGAGTCTGGCCAGCTCTGAAAATGGAGTTATTTCCTGGGCCAAAGCCACGTTAGCAGCAAACTGTCCTTGTAATAGGAGAGAGCCAGTGGGAAGGAGCAAGAGCGAGGAGCCAGATGTTGTCTCAAGCCAGTGACAGGAGCCAATATCCACTGGCTGAGAGTGTGAGCTGTCCATGTGTCCTCCCTGCAGCATCAGGCAGAAGCTTCTGTTGTCTTCCACCCCCTTGGGCGTGCTCGCCGTGGCTGTCACAAATCCAGCTCAAATCTTCACACTCACACGGCAGAGCGGCTGTTCCAGACCAAAACGCCTCTCCTGTGTCTCCCCTGGGGCTGATTTGGGGGTGTGTATCCTCAGCTCCACCCTACACCAGCTGTGGGTTTGTCCCTCAAGGACAGATACCAATAAATGTTGGAGTCTGGTTCTATTTCTGCCGGGGGAGATGGAAATGGACTCGGTGCATGGAAACCATCTGGGATGAGAGCAGAATTGGCCCAGACAGCTCTGGCTTAAAGGAGCCAGAAACACGGAGAGAAAATGGTGGGAGGGAGCAGTAGAGAGGAGAATTGGTGGGGGGAGATTGTTGTGTGTATGGAAGAGTGAGGAATGAGCACCAGCTCAATCTCCTTTTTTTTGAGTGATTTTGGCGACGAGGTGTCACGGCCTTTGCTGACCTCGGCTCTTATCAGCCTGGTGTTGATGTGACCTTCTTGCTTCCCTGGTTTAAAACATTTTTTAATTCTATCAGTGGTCCATTCCTTCTCCCMACCCCCATCTCATTTTTCCTTTTACAGCCTGTTAATGAGCAAAGTGCTTATGCAAATGAGAGGCAGAAACAATCASTTTGAATGAAGAAGGAAATTGTCAGGGTAGAGACAGAATCCAACTTCACTCTAATGAGTGCCTATCTACCTTGGCTCTCACATCGACCCTCTTGCTTTTCCCTACACCTGAAGCTACAATTTTATTTTTGAACTCATGTGCCATAATGTTAACKCTGATACCCATCTTTTTGGTAGCACCATTTCACAATGCCCATGGAATTGTAGAAACATTAGCACCAATTTTCATTTTCTTGCTGTACACAGATAAGCCAAAGGGGACAAGGGYTTCATCTCTCCCTAGCTTGCTATCTCTATGCAAATTTTGTGTCCATTTTTAATTGTTCATTTAGAAAAGTGATTTTATGTTGTTTTATCAGCCACCCTTAGTGTGGATGCGGTCACACTAACGTAAAAGTGCTGGAAAGCTGTGTCGCTTAGTCAGACTGGACTATTACTTGTATGCAAATGGAAATGAGTGTGCCTTAAGGGACTGTTCTGGTTTGGTTTTTTTTTTTTTTTTTTTTTTTTTTTGTTTTTTTTTTTTTTTTTTTCCCAGCATTAAAGCAATGTATATGCTAGTGTGTTTTTTTTTTCCAGCATTAAAGCAATGTATATGCTAGTGTGAGCAAATATTTAGAAATGCCGGAGCTGTTCTGGAAACTATTGCGTTATTTCAGTAGAGAAAAACCTCAAGGATATTTACTGTAAGCATTGCAGGATATGGATACGAATTCTTTAAGAAAGCTTTTCCTTTCACCAAGATGTTAACTAGCTTCTGAACTTAAATGTGATTTTGTTGATACTTGGGTAGGAAAAAGGGCAGGTAGAAATAGGAAGATGTTTGTATGACATTGAGAAGAACTAGCAGAACACAGGGTGCTGTTTGGGTAAATCAAGGCTCATTTGTTTTCATTTCACTCTAGGATTTAGCCAGAAAACTCACTGCATGAGTACAGGGACATTTCTTTCTTTCAACAATAAGGTCCCTTAAGCAACTCCTGGCTGTGCAGAGGACAGAAACTGAAGCTGGAAGGAAAGAGCTGGCATTGCTTCAGGTCAAGAGAGGAGTCTGTGTCATGAAGGTCATAGTCTAGAGACCAAACTTAAGGCAACTTCTGTGGCACTTCCCCATCTGTGTCTGAACAGCAAAATCTGGGACAAATCAATGCATCCTCAGAATGAGGGCTTTGTGAAAGGGAATGTAATGCCTGCCATGTATTTCCTTTCTTTCCTGTTCTCTAGCATTCAACACAGAGCTATACTATAGATGGGTAGAAAAGAGCACAACTAACAACTTGGGGTTCATTCAGAGGCTCAAAAATTCTTACTGCCATCGCTTGAATTTTGATTTATTTTCTCATCTAAAYGTGTAAATCATGCACTTCTTCAGTTCTGCAGGACAGATGATACTTGAAAGTTCTGTGAAACTAAACTTCTACCTGTCTGGCTTTTTGCACAAAATGGTTCAGAGCATAATAATTCCTTTAAGGCTTGTGCTCCTCTGTTAAACTGGGTTGAAACAGGCCAGCTGACTCAATGGCTATTAGAAGAAACTTACATCAAGACAATATGATCATGTAATGAAGAGAACACCAGATAAAATTAAACAGAGGTAGGTGCTGTTTGCAGAAGAGCAGGRTCATTTTTCATCAGTCAACTCTTCTGATGTGGAATCTTTTTGGGATCTTTGGGATGGCAGTGAGAGTGTACACTGAGGGTTTACCTTGAAGTCCTTGTTGCCCAGGAGAGTGTGGCTCCACAGTGCTGACTGTTCACCAGTGGGTGATGCAGAACTGGAATGTAGGATTTGTTTAATTCATGTATGGGAGCAGCAGTTTTAGGGCTAAGCTCTTTCATCCTGTTGCTCCCTACCAGGCTACACACATTTGGTGTTTGGAGCCTGTTCACCCTGGTGTTGTCCAGCTGATTTTACATGTCTCCACTGGTGACTAGGATTTGAAACATTTTCCTTTGGCCAGCTTAATGAGGCTGCTGAAAAGGGTTGGTTAAGCTTCTGATAAGCCTCTTTGATTTTTATTTTTGTTTTCCAAGCCTTGTGTGAATCAGCCCTTCTGAATTCAGCCACCAGCACCTGGAAAGAGGCCACCAGCACTTGGGGGCTGACAACATTATTAATGCAAGTCATTATTTGTGCRAAAACGCTCCTGGCTCACATGAAGTGTGTGGATTCCCACTGTTTCAAAGGAGATGGAAATACCTGCTGTATGCAGATAACCCAGCCCCCTCTGCCTGTTCCAAACCATCAACGCCCACCACTCAAACCTGGCCCTCTCCAGCAGCACTCTTGATGAGCAGTGTGTGWCTGCTTAAGGGCCCCTTTGTGAAACTCCCGAGGTTTTGCAGCAGCATCAGGCTAACAATGTGTAGTGTAATTTAGAGAGGAATGGGGAAATTATTCATCTGAGTTGAATGACAATAAGGATTTCTCAGATTTGAGAGGAGAGGTGAAACAATAGCCAAAAAAAGGAAAAGGTTTTTAAGAAATCAAAACCACCCTGGTCAACCTTGAAACTATTTTTTGGTCTGTTTTGAGTTATTTGGTGGTTTTTTTTTTTTTAATTGTTCTCCCTGTTAACAATGTGCTGATGTCTATATCTGTGTAGACCCATTCTAAAAACAACCAAATAAAGTTTTGAAGGTAAAAATAATTGCAGACAGGGAGGTAACCGGGCTAAATATAGTCCGGGTTTGTCAAAGTGGAACCATCACAAACTAACAAGATCCATTCCTTGAGGAGGAGAACCAGCTTTCTAGAGGTTAAAAAACCAAACCTGTGTCAAGTCTAATTTAGTTTGGACTTTAGGAAGGTGATATATAAATAAAAAGGTGATTCCCTACRTGGGAAATTACTACCTAAATCTGGAGAAGACAGGGATTAGGAATAAACTTGCAATGAAGGAGTGTGCTGATGTAATTAGCTGATGAAACAAAGCTGAGACACTCTCAAGACAAAAGTGAGACCGTGAAAGAAGCATTGGGTGACCTTGAAGGTAATAGAAACAGAATGAAATCTTACAGTGCYGAGTAAAATGTTACATTTTTGGGATTAACATAAGAATTTTTTTCTATGCGACAGAATAAATAAATTCATAAACTCCATAAATTGGAAATGACAGTAGGGAGAAAGGACCAAGGTGTTATTCATCCTGTGATCAGCTGGTACAAGTGTGAGCCACCTGTGGAATGCAGGTGAGAAAAAAACCAAATGCAATTTTAGGATGAGGCTTTCTCAGACAGACAGGGAATTTTTAATGTCATTGTCTGAGGCTTTGCTGAGGCATTCTCTATCTTCAGCACCAGTCAGTCACTGTGTCTGGCTGAGCTTCAGCAGGCACAGAACAAGAAGGCTGCTAAAGAAGGATGTGGAGCCATCCAGGAGAATGGAGAACCTGTTCTGTGTGAGGACACTACGAATTGTTCTGGTTATTTAACAAAACAAAGGCTGAGAAGTGATGTGATTGTTCTCCATRAACACCTTAAGGGGATAAACGTCAAGGAGGAAGAAGAGCTGTTTGAGCTGAAAGACAATGTTGGCACAAGAGCAAATGRGTATAAACTGGCCAAGGAAAAAAATWGGCAGAAAATTGGAGGAGAATGAATAAACAGTGGAAGAGCCAGGCTCTGGAGCAGCCTGGACAACTGGTTTAGATGAAGAATACAATAACAGAGGTGGAGGGAGGCGTGAGCAGTGTCCACGCCCCCATTAGTGATGGGTGAGCACTCTCACAGCTTGAGACTGTGCTTGAGACTTCTTGTGACTGAGGGAGAGACTTCTCCCTCTTTGTCTCTGCCCCTACCCCATTGTGGCTGACCCCTCTTGCTGCTCTGGAGGMAAATGCTCTATCTGTGTTTAGGGTGCCATTTGACCTGGAGAAAAAAGTGTTTCTCTAATAAGGTGAGTGCAGTGAGAGAGGATTGGCTTCTGTACCTCTGTAGTGTGATGTTCCAAAGTCTTTTTCTTCTTTGGGATGGGAATAAATAATCAGTTTTTCTCTCTTAGTTCTACATTGTCACTTAATTACAACAAAGATGAAGTTGCATGATMAAAGTAGCTATGCTTTGGAAGGATGTATTTACTTCTATGATTCCTCTTTTACCCCCCATTTAACCTCTGAGCTGGATTTAATCTCTCTTTTGGTTTGTTTTTTTTTGACAATGGGAGGAACAGCTCTGCCATTTAATAGGTTTCTTGAGAGAGTTTTAGCTTCTTCATAGGCAAAGAAGGATTAGGGAATGAGCATGGTAAGTGAATTGTTCCTTTTCATTTCCTGCTGACTCACTGGTCTCTGCRTTATGCTTACAACATGGTTGAATCACCAGGGGAATCGAGGCAAGACTCCTCTAATCCCATTTAGGCTAATTTGAATTAGGAAGAGAAGAAAATAGATGAAAAGAAGACAAAGAAGAACTTAACTGTCATGGCAGATTCCAGGTGCATTTCTTGGTCTAAATAGTCCCAGGTATGGTGAGTCAAGTGGATCAGAGGGGCACAGGACATACATCTTCATTTCAGTTTGAGAGACAGAGATCAAGATGTTGCATGCTCATAAGCAGAGTATTGCTGAACTCTTGAGAATTGCTTGGACTAGTTCAAGCTCTATCTATCACATTTGACATTCACTAACACGTAGGATTTTTTTCAGCTTTCATGTCTCAGTCACCAATCCCAACRTTGCCTCCCCTGTTGGCTGAGAGGGGTCACTGTTTGTGACCATCTGTTGTCTTTGTGGTAGCAAAGGAACTATAGAAGAGGGAAGGAGCAGGAAAACTGCTTGAGCTTCAAGCTTTGAGTGTGAGGATTGTACTGAGCAGGAGAACAGAGTGGTGGAATCAGCCCCCAATGTTTAGGCTCAGCCTAAGCTGTAATTGCTTATATGATCATGGATCTATTCCAGTGCCCAAACAAGATCTGAGAAGCTGAGAAATATGATTATTTTGAAGTGCAAATACAGAAGAGAGAGCAGATAGAAAGTCCCAGTGTGCTGCTATTCTGTCTTACGCTGTAACTGTAGTACACTTAGAACACAGCTCCAAGTACCAGTTTGTCTTACTGGTGTGTATGAGCCCATCCAGGCCTTAGAAAGTCTTTTGTTGAGTTATTATATTTCCTCTGAAGGCTTGAAGTAATCACTTGCCAGCCCAGGCTGCCTCTTTCTTTGGACAGCGTGGCTACAGTCATTAATAATGTAGAAAAATCTCGGAAGAGTGCTGACAAACCTGATAATGGTGGTGGTGCTGGCTTGAAGAGGGACTGGGGAAATATCTGTCTGAAGCATATGTGAGTTGGCTGAAGCCTACCTAATGTAGGGATGGGCTAATCTAATTTTAATCGAGATATGGCTGTAGCTCCTCCAGCTGTACCTGAATTTGACGTGCATTTGCCAACTCACACGCTGCTTCTTGTGGCTGCAAAACCTCCCTGTGAAACTGCTCATGCTCCTCTTTGCTGTGCCATGGCTCTGCTGCAGGGAGAGGAGATGGAATTCAATCCACTGGGCAAGTTGTATCTGTCAGGGTTTGATTCTGCCAAGAACCACTCACTCTTTCTGCAGCTGGACAGGGGAGAGGAAATTTAAYAAAGGTCCATGGGTTGAGATCAGGACCAGGAGAGATCAGTCACCAAATATCATCATGGGCAAAGCAGGCTCAACTTAGAGATACAAAGTTAATTTATTTCTGACAAAATCAGAGTAAGAAGGAAATGAGAAATAAAAAAAGTCCTTAAAAGTACATTCACCCCACCCTACCCCTCCCTCCCTGCTCTACCTCCACCCCTGTAGCACTGATGCCTGATGATTTTTTGCTTTTCCCTTTACGCTTTCTGCACCCTCTATGCATTCCCCTGCACCCCTTAGTCCACATGTTTGTAATTCCTGGAGCCTGATATTCCAGCTTAGTTTAGGAGTTCTGCTGGGCAGAGAGACCAAACATCCTGAGGAAGGAGTCAGTGTGCCCTGTGCTATCTTAAACCCGAGCTCAGCCTTGGGTGAAGCCTTCTGTCCAGAACATCTTGTGTAAACTGAG
>NW_026623704.1:524641-527843 GCF_030028575.1 Malurus melanocephalus
CCAGCTACCAAACCCAAACCGTGCAAAACCAATGCAGTATCAAACACACCAGGGAATTTAGACTAACAGGATTTTTTTTGCATTGCTGTCATCTAATCATGCCACAGAGGTTTGAGGGTTTCTTTGCAGGGAAACCAACAGTTTATGTCTTGCCCACACTTTTCTATCCACAGCATCACTGAATCAGGGCCAGACTGGACCATTGTGGTCCACCTCATCCACCCATGGTCAGTGATAGACAGCCTCACGTCCTGTCAGCTCCCCCTCAACCATTTAAAATTGCATGCAGCTCCTGGAAAAAAAAAAATTACCACTCTCAAGACATGATAGCTGCAGATGGAGAGTCTACTATAYCTTCTAAGTAATACATTAGTATAATACATGCAAGTGTTTGGCTTTGGGCTTTTCCAGATTTGCTTAGGATGTCTTTTTTTTTTTTAATCATGCGCTCCTTCAAGGCTTTCCCACAGTCCTGCAGTCACCTACAAACAGAATATATTATGCAGAAGCAGGGTAATCAGGAATGAGAGGAAAGGAAGAGCTTAATAAAACTAGGAGGCCTGGAACAATTAAATTCAACCAATTGACAGAGCAGGGGAGATGAGTTGACAGTAGAAAGATAACCTGTTTGTAAATGCAGGCCTATTTTATCTTCCCACCAATTAAATTAGGTTCTCTTTGGCCTTCAGATAAAAAAAAAAAAAAACACCAAACCAAACTAAATAAACACTGTTGTGCTGCATACATCTTAATATTTCTAATCTTCTGACTAGCAGAGCAAAAAATTAATATCTTCCTGCCTTGGTAAGAGGGAAAACAGATGCCATGGGGAGGAGGAAATGGGAGARGATGAGCAGCCCTAAGTTTAAGTTTGTGTGCCTGCACATGCATACACACACACACAGAGTCAAAAATAGCTTTGCAAAAGGAGTTTTGAAATCTCATTGTAATAATGCCCGTGAGTATTCCAAAAAGAAAAGCAATGAAAATACAGCACTTTCACTGTACCTCAGTCACCCCAGGCAAAAGCATCAGTCTGGCTCCAATAGTTGTGGTCCGTGGCAAAACAAGAGCCTCTGCCTTTGCTGTGGATAAAGGATCTTCATTGGCAGTCCCAAGGAAAAGCTCTGTGTGCCTTTCTCCCTAAAGATGTGGAACCAGTGAGTTGAGAGCTTTTGAGCTGAGAGTTGAGAGCCCTTTCCTGCAGCTTCAGGCAGCTGAAGGAAAACCCTGAGCAATTCCAGCACTGCTGGCARAGATGAGCAGAGCAACACTGCACAGCCACGGTCTGCACCCACCCATAGTGACACAACAGGGAGGAAACCCTTGGGATGAGCCAGGAACAAGGCCAGGGATGAAGGATACTCCACAAAGAGTCCCAAAGAACAAGGTGAATGGTGCTCAAATGAATGGTGCTCTCCMAGTTTGGGCTTTTCCCAGTCAGCCCAGTTTTTGTCTCTCTTGTATAACAGCCTGCAGTAGTGGCCATTCTGCTGCCATCACAGCAGAAAGAAGGGGAAGGGAAGCTGGCTGAATATTGCATGAGCAGAGGGAGGCACAGGCAGTGGCCTCACAGCACACTCCTGCCCATCAGCAAATGTCTCTTTGCCCTTTTCCCCCCTCTTCCACCACCCAACAGCACATCCCGATGCTCTGCTCTGCTTACCACAGCTCACCGACACCAAGGCACTCGGATTTTCCTTTTGGGAATTAAGAAATGCTCTCTGCTTTTCTCCACTCTCATTCCTGGGCTTAGGTCTCCAGTGAGTGAGATGAGATGTGTGTCCAGCTTGTCCCCTTTGTCTCAGGGGTGCCCTATTCCAACACAGAACTCGTACCACAAGGACACATTGTCAAACAAGCTCTGGGGCTGTGGTTTGGCTCGATTGCTGTGCAGACACAGAGCCACTGCTGTCACAGAACAGCTTYTCAGGATGGTAGGGCTGGGTCTGTGCTGTCTCACACCCCTGTGGACACAGTGTCAGGGGCTTTTTTTTGTTCTGCACCCATGTTAATGACAAGTGCAACTCGCTGTCACACCCCAGTGTGGGGGAAAAAAGTGGCCCCACAAGCCCTGAATCTGAAACTCAGCCGTTTATTGTGTATGACTGAGTCCTGGGAAGAGAAAGGGAGTGTTAACAGCCTACATGGAGGAGGAATACCACATACTTGGCTACTGTTGAGAAAAGGAGATGGGAATGCAGAATTGATAACGCAGGGGGCTGGAAATTATTACTAATACAATAGCTTTTGCAAACTCACCAATTATGTTCTGATTACTAATTAAAYAGCTGTCTCTTRACCAATGTMTGTKTGACACAAATGTATACTCTGGTTGCTAAAGTGGATAAAAGAGGCTTGTCCCACAATAAAGTTCTTCCTTCTTTCTCTCTTTTTTTTTCACCTTCTTTTTGTGTGCTTTGTATCTATTATTTTATGTCTCTGTTTAGCCAGCAGTGACACCCCAGCGCTGCTTGGGATGAGAGTTTACAGGGAGAAGGCACCATCCCTTCAGGGATCCTTCCTGTGCAAGMAGAGCCATGGAGGATTGGAGCAGGAATGCCCTGCACCCAAACTGTGTCCCTTCTTCTCTGCTTTATGCTGTCCCTTTCCTCTCCTCCACTGTGCCAGGCACAGAAATGCAGCAATAAAAAATCTCAGTACCCCCGTACCAGTCCATCCACTCAAGTCTGACAGGACCAAATGTCCTGCTCATTACGAGAAGCAGAAAAAAACTGTGGGCCTGGGATCTAATTTAGACTGTCGGACACATCATTTCCCTTTTCCATACCAGGTTGCTCAGACAAAAAATATGGAATTTACCATCATTTGTAATATTCCTTTATTTTGTGCTGCTGAGCATTGTATCTCCTCTTCAAGCACAGTTTAAAGCAACTCTGAGTCTCCTGCACACCACAGTGCCTTGTTTTGTGATTCACAATTGGAACTACAAATAATAAATTTTGTGTCACTCCTTTAGATGCAACTGTCAAACTGGACCAGAACTGTATTTGTTTTATTCCTCATGAGAAAAAAGCTGGCTTAGAAATTTCACTGAGGGCAAGTCTGCCCTGATTCAGACTAAATGTCATGTGGTTTCATCTTATCCTGTTATCCTCARCTAGTCTGTTTTGGATCAGACTATTGTTACTTTAGCTTTTTATATGGAGATGCTTTCTGTAGCTCTGAACAGAATTTTTTT
>NW_026623704.1:534652-536322 GCF_030028575.1 Malurus melanocephalus
GAGGAAGGGACAGATGGCTACTCTCAAATGATAACTTACAAGGACTGCCTGCTGTCCTTCTGTAACAACCCAGTGTCCCCCTGATCTCAGCTGTCATGGTTTGAATGAATTCAATGGGAGCAAAACACTCCCAAGTTCCAGCAAACCCTCCCCCCTCTCTTTTCCCCACCCGGGTCCTAGAGACAAACTTTTCCACAGAGAGGAAAGTGATAGGAAAAGGGGAAAAAAACCCTATTTATTTAAAATTATAAAAAACAAAAAAACCCCTGTGGAACCAGCTGTTGATCCCAAAGCCTTTCTCTTCCCTTCTGGGAGTAGCTTCCCCTCCAGGGCCCCCAGAGGGGTTGGATAGAGTCTCTCCAGTGGTTCACTGAAGGATCTTTCTCCCTGTCGTGCCATGGGAAAATCCTCCAACTCTCAGATGACGAAGAAAAAAAAATTCGAGGAAAAACAAGTCCAAAGAAAGGGAGGAAAAAAAAAGAGCAGTCCCAGAGAGCAGACAGCTTCTTTTCCACTGCTGATCCTGAGAGACCTCCAGAAAAAAAAGTGTGTGTCTTGTCCCTTTCCCTCCCATTGTCCTTCAAGGAGGAACATCACCAAACAAACCAGAGCAGTCTCAACGAATGTATAGTTACAGAAGGGTTGTTTAACTTTCCTCTAACATAAGSAGATGATAGGAATACAATACTCAGCTAACCTAGGACATCAGCTCTCTGTGGCCTCTAGAGGGATGAATGTACCACCACTAACCTGGCCTTGTTTCATCTGTTTCATCATGAAACTTGGGTTTGTTTCATCTGTTTCATTTSTGTTTCATCTGTCTAGGAGGTGTAGTGAGAGCTGCTGACCAGCCAACCAACAGAATGCCTTTGTTCAGTAACAATTCCCATTCTCTCCTGGTGGAGCCATATTCTGGGTAGGAAGGGATTGGTGAAGGTTTTTCTATAAAATCTCATCTCTTTTTGCAAGGTAATCTAGGATTGGGGTAAATCATATAAAATATGATCAGTCTCCCTTGAGAARGGCACTAAGACAGATTCATGCCTTTTTTGATATTTAAGATAAAAGAAATCAAATGAGTGAAAGGAATGCACCAGCATCAACTGCAGCTGTAGCTTTTGCAGCTCTACTTCTTAACTTAAATGAGAATGAAAAATTTTCCTTATGTGCCTTGSTCTCCTCTGGTGAGTTTGTCATGAAACTGTCCCCTTTCATCTTTCTTCCYACAGCCTCCCCATGTCACTAGACAYGCAGGGATGGATGCTCACGAGGGGGTTTGAATTTCCTTCTGAAGTCACGCCTTTTTGACACTCCTGCAATGCTTTTTTTCTGCTTTCTCCTGAGGAGAAGGCTGTAGAGCACAGGATATGAGGATCAGCTGGTGGCAGACAGYGATGTGAGAAGCCAAAATATTGGGACTGCTGCACAGTATAACATTTTCAGATAACTTATTGGAAAACTTGTGCAGGAGAGGCATTAAGGACAGATGATCCTGTCCTTCTGGGGATGTAAAGAATACAGGTGACTTGACAAACCCTTCTCTCTTAAAGTTTCCTCGGAGAAGTGTTTAATTGCTAGCACTTTTGCTTTGGTGGATTCTACCTTGCAGCAGGCTCTCAATGGACTGGTAAACTTCATCTGGTTTGAAACTCCTCTTCCACCTGCATCAG
>NW_026623704.1:536948-544728 GCF_030028575.1 Malurus melanocephalus
TTTTCTGTAGTGAATTTTCTGTAGTGAAGGTGTGATTTCAAATGCCTCATGCCTTGAAGTTGAGACTGCCAGCTCAGACTGTGCAGGGATTTCTGAAGTCAGTGTCAAAAGCTGAAGGTTATCTGTGTATCTGTGTGTTTGTACCAGCCATCCAGGAAGTTCTTCTGAGTTTTCTGGAGCCTTTATGCCCTTTCTGTTCCAGTGRGATGGAGTTGAGAATTGGAGGCACAAGAGGTGAAGATCACGGGGTGAGATAAGAACAATTTACTGGACACAGCAGTGAGATAAGAAGATGAACAGTAATAGCAACAATATTAATAATAGGAAAGAGAGGGGGATTCACGTGCAAAAATGCACACTAAAAATGCTCAGAGACCATGGAACAATGAACAACACAGACAATGCTGCAATGCCATGCCTTTCTTCTTGGAAACCAGAGAATCCTTTACCCACAGCCCCAGCAATGACCTGAGGTGGTACAGAACACACCACCCCTGGTAGAGTGTCTGCCTTAGTGCTGATGTCAGGGTGAATATTTGCAAAGGGTTGAGCTTGGGAAAGAACAACCAATACTTGTAACAGCAGTGCCATCCTGAGGAACAGAAGAATGATCCTCTGTCTTCTCTTGAAGTTCTGGACTTCACCAGAAGGCTTCTCTTACCATCTCTTGTAGTGGCTTATGTTGCTCTAGGGGCAAGTATTGCTTAAGCAGAGCTTTGCTTCTGGATTATCTGAAGCAATGATTTTATTTCTGATACTTGTGGCACCTGAGTCCCCATCTCTGAATTACCAAAGCTCTGCCAATCTTTGAATTTCTCTTGCTACCTTGCATGTGAAGTATTTTAAAGTGCTTAGAACATTTTTAGAGGTCATGAGGATTTTGTAAACRAAGTATGTTCATCTGATCTGTATGAATATAAAAAAGAAAATCTGTTGTTTTTCTCTTCCTGCCTCTTCTGTACCCAGATTTTTTTGCTCCTAATTCTGTAGCCTCCCTCCTCTTTTCCCCATATTTCAAAACTCCTTCTCTCATACATATTTTAAGTGCATTTTCATTCTACAGAGACTCTAACCCTCATCTGCTCTGACAGCCTAAGATCCTTGCTGGTCTATTAATTTAATATTCATGAATATAAGCAGAAAGGGCTCCAGTCTCTTACCACCAACCTCTTCTTTGGTCAGGACAAGGAGAAAAGTCTTGCCTGCTGTGATCATTAAGTATTTTTTCTAAGGCCTGGTTAAGTCCATAATAAGTCAGCTGTCTTCAGGTCATGATACCATTTACTTGTGTATGAAGAATTTAAGGCTCAGCATGAAGCCTATTTGCACACTTTGAATATTGACCCTTGCTTATAAGATAGGACACAATTTATATGGAGTGGGATGATATTTTTTTTTTTTTTTGAGAGAATTAAACATTTTCTTTAATTTCACCTTTCCTTACCTGTCCATGCCTACTTCTTMGGAAATTAGATCAAAATGTAGCTTTGAAACAAGCACTGAAAAGTGGAAAACCTACAGGCATCAACCTGGAACTTGAAGAATGGTAAAACAGTGTTATGCTTGTAGCTGGTGCTATTTCCTAATGTGTCCAGGTACTTACTAGGTGCAGTTGAGTTTTAACTGTTCCTTGTGTTACCATAAAGGTATGGAATATACTACAGACACTTAAAGAAATGTGATGGAGAAAAGGCAGATCCCAGCATTGCTGAAAGGGAGCTGGGAAATCAGAGAAGCAGATGAGGGGAAAAAAGGAGCCCCTCTTAGAGGAATGGCTTTTTATTCCCATTTGTTCTTTGAAGGCAGMTGAGATGCACTTTGTGTCAATGTAAACACAGCCCCTACAACTCTTTGCAGCCTCATGGCCATGTGTTTGCTTCAACGTGGAAAGTCTGAGTCCTGTATCTCACACAAGGCCAACCTCAATTTGAAAATGAATTAACATTAATACTCCAAAACTCTGCCTATAACAGCAATAAARTGTGKAACTATTTATGTGCTGGTGGGTGARCATGATTCTTTCTTGTCACAAGTCAAGCCACATGTGAGTGGTTTTGGTGGCTGTGTGTGATCATCCTGCAGCCCAGTGACCCCAGTTCCACTGCAGCACAACCCTCCTCTGTTCCTTCCATGCTGATTTGGGGCTCTAACACAGCTTTGGATGGTTGAGACTGACTGCAAGGGCTCAGGAAAGACTGATTTGGAATTCAAAAGGATTTTGATCAAGAGCACACACTGTCCAAAATGAACCAGATGGAATTCAAGACAAGTGTAGAGATTTGCCCTTAGGAAGGAGGAATCAAATGTGTGAATACAAATGGGGCATGGTGATCTCAGGAGCAGTTCTAAGGAAGACCTGTTGGATGAAATGATCTGCAAAAGGCAAGAGTGTCATTCCATCTCCAAAGGAAAAAAAAAAATGGGGGTGGGGAGAAACAGTCTTGGTACGGAGGAAAGGAAGGGAGTAGTGCTAAGGAGGCTTTCGTGGGAGCATCTTGTTCAGCATTGGAGAAAAGGGCTTTAGGAAAAAGGGTCATTATGCTTCCTCTGAGAGACTATCCTGACTGAAAAACAGAGAAATGGAAATAGGTGAGGCCTTTTTTATGGGAGACTTGGTGGAGGGGGGAATGTTAAGTAACTCACCCTCTGTGTGGGTGAGGGGAGTATGAAGCAAGGGCAGACCATTTACTCTAATAGATGCCTCAAGAAGGCATTAGAATCATTCTTACTTTTTAAGTAATTGGATAAGGATCTTCAGAAATAGGCCAAGGTAGGGCTGTCTCAATTTCCTTAAGGAAGGGATAGGAGGGGCTTTCTGGCCCTACTTCTAAATGATCTATCAATGATTAATCAGATTATGACTACTTCATTTGACCTCAAGAGAAGATATGCTTAATTTCTAAATCAAAACTGCCATTCAAGAAAAATGAGTAGTGGCTTTGGGACCTTCCTGCACCAGCTCCTCATTTATTCCTTTCTGTGTGCAAGTTGTGTTCACTGGGTAGGGACTGTGGAGTTGCTGCGGTGCCAAGACTGTTCCTCTGGAGTGCCACTACTGGAGACATGACCAGAATTTCAGAATTTATAGTCTCTGCCCATCTCTCTGCCTGTCTCCAGGATCAGTGTACATCAAACTTACAAGTAAGTCTCCATTCAGGGTCAGGGATCGAGAGCCATCTGCCTTCTGAACTCTGGCCTTTGTTATTTTATTTTTTATTTTGGAAGAGTTGTTAGGAAGTGGCGCTAGCAGTGGAATGCAGATACCAGCTGACAAACTCTGAGCTAGTAAAACACTGACCTGAGAGACATCTAGCAACTGAGGCTGGGGTATGAAAGCACAAAATCCTGTAAACCACAGTTGTAAATGCACTGCAGATGAAATGGCCTTCCTTGCATTCCTGCAGCAAGGCGAGGGACTTTATCAAAGGTAGCTTACAGGATATGTCAATCTTATGTACAGCTGCAGTTAAAGAAAAGACAGGTCTTAATAAATCTCTTCACTGAAATATGTTTTCCTTCCATCTAACCTCTGCTGTCAATGGCTTGCTTTCAGTTATCTTTCCAAAAGGAGTGGTTATAGATTTGGAAGAATCTGAAGATTATTTTCCTGCCTTTCCTCTTTCCTTTAACTTGGCCAGTCTTTCACTCTGAGACTGCAACAAAGACTGTTTTCCCAGAGAAACTGGGCAGTAGCAAAAGGCCACAGTAGTTCAATGGAAATATTGAGTGGCAGCATGGAGGTGTCTGGATTAAGGCTTCAGAAATGTCCTGGTTAGAAGGAAAAGCATGGCCCGGGCAATAGAGGGGCTAAACTTGCTTTCCTGTGTGGTTATGTGAGGTCTGGGAGCATGATACCATTGCTCTCTTGTAACAGATTCACTCTTGCTCCAGTGGATATCGAGGTAATGTGGGCAACCTTTTCCCTGTGAACAGAGCAAGAGGGTCTTGCTGAGACAACAAAAAAAAAAAATCTGCAGGACACAGAGGTGGCAGTCTCCTCTTTTGTAAAATGATCTCTGGGAGTATCCTGGCTAACTTTTATCTGCAGCATCAAATAGTGGCTCTGGCTTTTCTTGAGGTGATCTCCAGCTCCTGCTGTGGCAAATGAAGTCTCACGGACCCATGCTTTGGTTTTCCTACATTCAGCAATCTCCAGGAGCTAAATAGGCTACAGAGAGCTTCTCGCCATGCTGAACAGGGAGCAGCCCTGCTTTACTGGATCACTAACTCAGAATCCTAGTGTGAAGTGCTCTTGTAGTACACAGTAAGATTTTTTTTTTCCAAATACTTCCATATTCTGTTTTAATACTGTGCTAATTGTAACAGCCCTGTGCTGTGAAATTTGCTCAAGATGCTCAGTGAAACATCTGCTGACTCTTTCCATCTTGTGCTCTTAGAGAGTGGTTTAAGACCATTTCCTTGGTATCTGGGTGAACAGAAAATCTGGACTGTAGCTGCCCAAGGGTAGGTGGGGTGAAGGAGAGTGGTGGTAGGGTTACAACCCCTGGTAGTTTACAACCTGAGTAGTTTTTGGCAGCTCCAGCTGGTGCTGTGACCATGGGGACTGTGGCACAAGGTTGGTGCTGCTGTTCCCTGACTGTGTGGGGATAATGTACAGTTGCTGATATGAGTGCCTGAGGAGATCTTGGCGCTTTCTAATGCAACATTAAGCCTTCTCCATGTACATCTTGCTGCATTCTAATGTCTCACAAATGCTCCAGTAGGCAGAGACTACACTGGAAATGGTACCATATGCTGTTAATGTGAGTAGCTCCTGTGTGAGATGTGTAGTTGGGCTGCAGCTGCTCTGCTTTCTTTCCCATTGCAGGGCCTTCACTTCATGTCCTGTGGATGCAACAGAGCCCTCCTCCCACCTGAGGAAACACAGCCAGGAAAATGTCCATGTGTATATTAATAAAATGCTTCCTCTGCTTCCTAATCTTCCTCACATTTTTTCAACATGTAGAAGCTTTTTTGATTAAAGTGCACAGTGAATTTATCCCCTTGCGGTGCACTGGAGAAATGAAGATACAGATTTGGGATGGGACCGAGTGACTGAGCTCTGAGGTCTGGGTTTGCATCCTCTGATTTCATCTGTGTCAGCCACTCGTCAAGGTACTTTTCTCCTTGCACTCAATGTTTTGCTTAGGATTTGATCATGAGGTCCATTGTGAGGTTTCAGAATTAGTTTTGCCAGTGGAAGACTAACAATAGGCAGCAGATGAACTCCCAGACATAATGAAAAGTACAGCATAGCAGAAATGGGGCAAAAACAGCATTTGACTGATCAGTGAGGGGTTTGCATCAGCTGCCTTCTACCTACTTTTGTTACCAGATCCCTGTCTGTGACCTGATCTGCCTTGGAACTCTTGATTGTCACTGCTTGTGTAATTTGGGATGGTTACAGATCTCAATGAAATGTCTTCATAGATGGATGTATAAAAACTTTAAATATGGGCTTTTTTTTCTTCATTTTAAAAACACTTTGATCAGAAACCAGAAAGGAAGATTTCTGTCCCTGTCCGAATACCGAAATTCAAAACATTATTGCTCCCAAACTCTTGGGGCTCAAGTGAGGCTTTTGATAGTGGATTACTTTGAATGGAAAACTTCAAACTGGCTGCTAATCTTTTCCAAGTCAAATGTATCAAATCGTACAGCACCACTTACCTTTTTAAGATGCAAGTGCAATAAGGGGAGAGCCTTACAACTACAACTGATTTAATGAAAACCCTTTAATCTCATTAGTCAGTGAAGCACTATGAGAGCCCCTTCTGTCAAACCTGTGCTTCAGACATGCTGTGGCCTCAGGCTATGTTTTGGAATTGAAATTCTGGCTTTCTGAATCCCAACCTGATCAGCAATTTAAGTGTAGTCATTAGAATGGCAATTCTGAGCCTCTTTCCCTTTGTGGGCACTGTGGATATGTTCATTCCAGAAGAGGAATAGATCCTGATGGGGTGAATTGGGCACCACTGGTAATAAACCTCATTCTCAAAGTCACCTATTTCAGATTTCCCCCTGAAACAGTTTAAACCAGAACTCCAAGGATCRAGCTGAAAAGTACTGCTAGACCATRAGCAGAGGTAATATATGATTTTCCCACTCTGTGTTTCCCATCAGGGTGTTAAAACTCTTCAACAAAGGGTTCTGTTCACAGTAGTGTGGTTTGCCTGGATGTTTATATGTCCCCTAGTGCCAGGCTTATCTCTTTAAGGCAGAAATGCAGCTTCCTGTTTATTTACCTGTCCCAAATCCAGTTTCACCTCCCAATTTTTTAACAGATAGAGAGCAGGCCAGTAAATCCAGCTGCAGAGCCATGTGTGCTAATGCTCTGTGTCCGTTCTGGCTGCTTGGTCCAGGAGCAGAGCTCCATTCCTGAATTCACTGCACGTCCATCCAGCTCCTCCTGTGGCAATGCCATATCTCACAGTTTGGTGTTCACAGGCTTGCTTTAGCTTGCATTCTTGGAAGGAAAATACCCTGTGCAGCACTTCAGCTCTGGTGTTTGTTGGTAAATCAGAAGAAATGCTGTGAAAATGCCTTTGGGCCCTGAGATGTCTCAGATTATTCATAGTTGGAGAGAGACCCTTAGATTGGTGCTTTGGTTTCTGTGCTGCCCAAGGAACTGGTTCCTCACTGCTTTTTGGGAAATTCTGGGTTTATCCCTTAATGTGACACTTGCCTTTTATGTCCTCATTGTGCTCTTCCCTGGATGTTTTCAGGGAACTGGGGGAGATTGGAAAGAGGAAGGCTAGTAATGTGCATTTATTACATCACAACGGGATAAATAAATGAAAGTGCATCAAAAGTAGCATAACTGAGAAAGATGAACGAGAACTAATAGATATGACAAAAGTGGTATAAATGAAGAAATGGTGGGAACACCTGGAAATGGAAGGATCAGAAGGACCAGGAGAAGGTGCAATTACATCCTGGAGGTTCGTGCTTGGTTTACTGCAGCATACAGAACACTCAGTAATTTGAATTAATTTGTTTAATGGAATTTTACATGATACTTTGCCCCATCACTTCTCTTTTGTTGAATGAGCCCCACCCTTGATCTTTATTCATTGTTAAATTTTGTAGAGCTCTCCAGTCATGCCTGTTCTCTGCTGGAATAGTTGTAATTAATGTGTGTCTGTCTTAAGACAGGATGTCATCAAACTAGGCGTGGTACATCAAATAACAATTTGAGAGCACTGAATGTGGTGGAAAAGTTATTATAAACTCATTAATGAGGAGCCAGATCATAAGAAAAAACAGAACTAACGAGATGCCATTTAATGAGTAAATAGAAGTCATTGTAGTTGATTAAAGCTGAATACAGAAACAGGTCAGCAAATGGGGCCATGTTTTCCCCTTAAAAATGAAAAAAAAAAACCAAACAAAACAACTTTTGAGGGAAATGGAGAAAATTTTCAGTGGTTTTGTGGGGGGATAACATTCTTAGGCTCTATGTGAAATTATTTGGTTTGCATTTAAAATTCTGAGAAAACTTAGTAGAATTCTAAACAAAATGCTTTTTCAAAGTATGTTATTCTGCTTTTAATTCATCAAAGTTACACTTGGTGAAATTTGAAAGTGTTTTTTAACCAGTACACTTGGGTGAGCTGGACAGGAGTTCCAGAAATGTCCTGCTCCAAGTGACTGGCTTTCAAAAATTGGGGGAATATACATATGTACACATGCATAGACATATGGAACAGGTTTATGTATATAAAGTTCACTTGTCCCATCCAAAACAAGCCTTTATTTTGCAAAAAGCAAAAAAAAAAAA
>NW_026623705.1:0-37702 GCF_030028575.1 Malurus melanocephalus
AGAGCTGGAATTTTTGCAAAGCATGTCATTCTGGCTTCTACCTATGCCGGCAGTGGGAGAAGCCGTGTAGATTTCTGTGGAAGCAGAGATTGACTAACTTCTGAGTTATTTTTAAAAATTCCAGTCAAGGTTGAAAACAAACACTGAGATTTTGTTCAAATTTTTTTTTTCTTAGGTATTCAAAGAGTAGAAAAAGCTTTTTTCTAAGTGGTGAGTGAAATAGTTCTGTAAGGTGACATGTAAGAAAAATGCCAAATTGTTTCTAATAATAATTAAAGCAGTTGCTAAGGTTTACTGATTTATTTTCTTAGCCTGAGCTGTATTCGTGCATTTGTTTTATTTATCACAAAATATTGTAATAACAATATCAAAAGAATTTACAGTGGGGTATGCTACTTTACTTTCATCAAAAAAAGTTACAGCAGATGCTTTGAATTTACTGCAGATGGTGGCAAATATTTGCCTTATTATAAGGTTACACTACTAGAGTGTCATGGCTGTTATTTAGTAAATCAGCTCATGATTCAGGTGGTAATATCTATTAGCTGTGGCTGGCAAGGCTCAAGTGAAATAGAAAATAAACCAAATACTCTGCCTGTTCTTGCTTTTTTTCATTGGAGAAACGAGTTTTTTTTTTTTTTTGTTAACTCTCTCATGTCCCCCTTCTCTGCTTGCATGTGAGAATTCCTGTAACCCTGCAGAACTCAGAAGTGACATCCCAGTGTGAGCAGGGTGTGACTGGGGTTCAAGGGGTGATTTTTGATAAGATCCTTGCCAAATCCACGGCTGCCTTCTGTTCCTGGCTGGCATCTAGATGGATTTGTCCAGGGCAGAGCACTGAGCTTGCTCGGGAGGCTGGGCAACAAAACATTTTTTTCCCTCATGAGCTCAACAGAGCTGAGCTTTCCTCCTGGTGTGAGGTAGGGGATGCAGGCACCTGCACATGAGAGCTTGATATAAATGGATTTGACATAGAGGTGCAGGGATGTGACTTTATCCCCTGGGATCAAGAAGGTGATGGGTTTGGGGTACACCTTTCACTACAGCTTCAGGGGAAATTGTGTTTTGGTTGCCCCAAGTGCAGCATCAGGCCTTAATGGTCAACATCACCAGGAGCATCCACCGCACCCCCTTCCCCGGTAAGTTATTTAAGTAATAAACAGTAAGCCCCTGCCTGATCTGAGCATTGCTAAAGGAGCATTATTATTCTCCAGTTCAGCTGTAGCCATGCCCCTCTGTGGCTGTGGATCCCCTGATTTAGGGGCTGCCCTGCTCTCTTGGACCTTTCACTGTGGATGTCCCCGGTGACCCTTGGGCTGTGTCTGAGGACTCTCTTGCCCTCAGCAGGTCCCATCATGGCTCTGACTTGTTCTCCCAGCCTGACCTTGGTCCTGCCCGCTCTCCCCGAGCTCTGGAATGACCCTGGATGCCATTCCTGGGACAGCCTTTCCCTCCTGGCCGAGGTGTGGGGCTGGGTTTTGCTGGTAAAGCCTCAGCCATGAAGTTCCCCTCAGGTCCTGGTTCCCCATCCCTCAGGGAGAAGTTGCCCCATGTGGTGTGGACCCCTTTAGTCCTTCTCCTTAAAAATATTGGGAATATCTGAGCCCTTCTGTGTGAAGGGAGCATAAAAGAGGAAATATTAATGGAGTAGGCTCGCGTGTCTTCCTCCATCTTTTTTTTTCCCCTCCCAAGAAATGTGGGAGGAAGCCAAACGCAAAGAAAGTTGCCTTTATTCTGCCTTATCAGCAGCGCTGTTGCACCTGGTGCTGAGCTTACCCACATGAAAGGACACATCCTGTGCTAAGTGACGCCATGCCAGCTCATGAGGTAATTCCGAACGGATTGGGAGCAGGAAGCATGGGCCCTCTCCTCAGATATCTCCCTCCCTGGGCAGGCTCTAGAGGTTTGAACAGCTCAGATAAGTGACTGGAGTTTTTCATGCTTTTATCCCAGCTGGTTGGAACGTACAAATCTCCTGAGAGCACAGAAGGCATGAAAGATCTGCTTGAGGTCATTGAGTTTGTCCCCTGAAAGATGGGATGGTTTTCCCAGGTGAGAGGTGCCTTCACACAGCCCCCCCAAAAAAAAAACCACTTGCTCCTTATGGAGCTTGATATCACTATTGAAAAATCACAAAATCTTTTAATTCAGACACTTCAACAGGGTAAAAATTGCCTTTGCCAGTTTGAACTTAAGTGTGAGACAACTGATAGTTTTTGGTGTGCCAGAATAGGTGTTAGAAAACAGAGTTAAGTGTGGACTAAAATATGTTTGGGATAAGATCAGAGAAAACGCTCCCACTTTAAATTAATAACTGTGTAATTTGAAATATTGGAGCACTCACAGCCATTTGCTGAACTCCTTTTGGGAGTGAGGGAATGTGTGAGAGTTAATCCAGTTCCACAAAAGGTAATCTTGTTATGAGTTAATGCTAGCAATTTCTAGGTTAATGGATATCCACGAGGAATTGTCCAATGTTTACACTATCTAATGCGTGTCTACATTATGAGGGGAGTGGGATTCACTACTCTTGCGTATTTTTTAACAGAACAATTGCCATTAAAAAAATGTATACCTTAGAGAGTTTTAATTATGTTAATTATCACGTATTTTGTTAATAACATTTTCTTTTGAAGATGCCCATTAGAGGTTTTAAAGTGTTAATTTACTAGAAAATCAAATGAGAATGCTGTTTGAAATTTCCTTTTAAATTAACTTTACTTACTTTTATGTCCTAATTAAGTGGAGATAATAGTATTGATGGAAATATTACAGAACTAGGAATTAGTACTTAGATATTTTACTTAATACCCAGACTTTAATCTTAATGTAATGTATCTTTTCTTCTAATCCACATATAGCCTTTGCATTTAATTTACTGATGAGTTTTGATCAAAACATCTAAATAGAAACATTGATGCAAAGTGGGACTATCTTAACAGATAGGCCTCTGATACTGCTGTACTCCTTCTGAGTAATAGGTTCCCCCCACAGCAGCTGTAATCTCTGGATTACAAACACTGGAAAAAGTGCTGAAGGTTTTTTTTTTTTTTTAGTATTTTAGCATTACCTCATCACGTATTAGGTAATACACAGCAATCCCACTTAAAACAAACTTTCCATAGTGCTTGCAAATCAGCCTAGGATGTATAATTCCTGTCAAATTTGACTGCTCCAGTGCCTGGTCCCACAAAAGCCACAGAATTTGCCTGTTGCATAGATCTTTGTGTTGATGCAGGGATGTGGTTTTTTTTTTGGTACAGCTGTCTCCCTGCAGTAAAAGGGATGAAATTTTGGTTTTTGTATCAATAGAACCACTTTAAAGGTAGGAGATACACTGGAAAAATAAGTAAAATACCTTTACTATCTAAGCAGTTATACTCCTGCAGAATTGGTCTGCCGACCAGACCTCAGGGGAAGCTCTAATCCAGTTGAATGAAGTAGCAGTTCTGCCCTGATATAGGGGAGTCAGTCTTTCCTGCATGTCCTTACCCAGCCTGAAGGGTTTGCAGGGTTTTGTGGGTTTTTTTTTACATGTTTCAGTGCAAAATGGAGAAGCAGCAGTGGTGAATTCCTGCCCAGCACACACACACTCACACTTGGGGGATGCCCAGCAGGAGAATTCTGCAGGTTTTTGTTAAGTTCGTGCTTCCTGTATCATGAAAGTCGATGGCATTTGTTCATTGACTGCCTCACATAAGGGCCATTCTGTTTCATATAGTTTGTTCCTCTGCAGTCCATGCCTGACAATCTTACACAGGACTAGAATTGATCTGAACCCCTGCAAAACCCATTCCATGTTACCTATCCTGCATGTATCACTACATTTTTGCCATTGCAGGAAAACTCATGTAGCCATGGTTGGGCTTGTGGCTCGCAAAGCTGTTGCACCCTGTGATGTCTGTGAGGCTGAAGAAGGTCCAAGCAGAGCAATGTGATGGGTTGGTGGCCAAAGGGGGGCACTTGTAAAAGCAGTGCAAGCTATGTAAACCAAATATCCAATTTGCTCAGAAGGGGTAATTTGAGTTACTTTTAAATAGTTAGCTTTTATGGTCAATTGGGTACTGCCACATTACTAGTAATAAGCCATAAATCTATTTGGTATAATACGAAATCATTTTTTAAGACTCTCGGACTAAATTTTCAGGTAAAGAGGAGAAATTGAAATTTATAATCCATACCCTTTTTTTGGTGTAATTGTTATTAATAAATTAGCAAGAAAGAGGCAGCAGATGGAATGAATTGTTGTAGTTCATTAATTTTATGATGGCTTTCTTTGCATGAGCCAATTATGTCTGTCATTGTATCTCTAAACTGCAGTGGTGCCCAAAGGAAAGGGCACACAGACAGGGACAAATCATTGAGGGGATTTCCTGTTTTCTGAGATGGACGGAGAAAATTCATTCTCTGTTCTTACTAATAGCTTTGGTGGAGGTATCAGGCCCCAAAAGCTGTTGAAAATGTGGTTCTTAATCCTACCTTCGAAGTCTGTATGAAGAGATGATTAATCTTGTTGAACGTACACAAAACTGGAATCTTCTGTCTGAAATAATTATAAACTCAGTATGATGATTGCAATTTCCCAGTTTGATCTCGGTGTGCCTTCAGGTCCTTAGGATGTGTTCAGGAATGCTTTCCAATGATTCCATGCTGCAAGTTGCAGAAACAAGTGCCTGTGTGGTTAAGGACAGTAGGAAGGAAAATTATGCTTGTGGTGCCTGTGGCTCGGGAAAGCTTCCTTTATATATGGCACTGTGGCCTCTTTAATTAGAAAACACTCTGCTATCTCCTGAGCCCCTCTGTGGTAATACACTGATAAAGTTTCATGTGGAATATGGGCTGATTTGCTTTGCCTCCAGACCTTGTATTCTCAACTTGGAGATTGTGGTTGTTTTTCTGTCAGGCGTATGCTTCGCTTAATGACTGTAGTTTATTACCCAGTAGGTCATATCCTGTATATATTTTAAGAACAAACACCTCTGAGATTGTGACTTGGTGGAAGGAGGTGACATGTGTCATTGCTGTTGTTTTCACTACAGCCTTGTGGAAAAACTAATTACCTTTTCATCTTGGTAAATTCAGAGGTCAGTTTACCACTACTATATCACAACATGACAGGGAACATGGGTAATTAGGTAGGCTGTGTAACCTGGATATTCCATGGATCTCATTACATCTTATTTAGAAGGGCTATAATTTGATTGGTGGAAAATTAAGGCATCTCCTCATGGGTCATTTTATCTTTCTGCAATAATAATTCTTGGCTTGATTAAAAATTGATCCAGTGTCTTAAAGTGAATTTATTATTGCTGCAATCTATCACCCACAGACAGATAATCTGGTTCCCATCTTTATCTGATTTGAAAAATCTGTCACTTATTATGTGTTGTTTTTTCCCCAATCATTTAAATTGATGGTTTGCTGAGGCAAGGCGTGCTACCATAGGCTTCTTGGAGAAAGCATGTACGGGACTTTCAGCCAGTATTTTTTACTGCAAGGAATCTGATACTGTGTCAAGTATCGATTGGAACTGTGTTGTGGCATCATTTTCTCTGGGGGGGGGGGAAAAAAAAAAAGCAGAAATTTTGGATGCAGAGCGATTGGAAGGACAGACAAGTCATGCTGTTGGAGAAGATGGTCTGTGTGTTCCAAGTGCCTGGGTGAATTCCTGCCCTCTGTGCTGCAGCTCCTGTTGAAAGCAGATTTAAATTGTTCAGGTTATGTAGAGGATGGTGCCAACCTTCAGCCTTTAGGGAATCCTGAAACCACCTTAGACATGGACTGTGTGTCCAAAACCTGACCTGTTCACGTAAAGAAAACAGAAAAAGCTAAGGTTAGATGCATGAGCAGGCTCACCAGAATCACAGTTTTAAAAAATATTTTTTCTCCATTGTCTGCTTGAGCTTTGATAGAGCTTCTTCAGGCTTCAGTTTTCATCTAATTTGTTCATGTAAAAGCAGAGTGTGAAATTCTGATCAGGAAGAGAGATCTCCAAATAATTAAAAAAACACCCTATTTGAAGAAATATTGTGGTAAGCATTGCACTAAGAATACCAGAAGGATTTGACACATATTCATCTCTAAAAACATTTTTAAACCAAATGTAGTTGTTGGAAAAACAATGTATTTGTGGTATAAGCATTGGAGAATCAGCATGATTCTTAGGCATTTTAGCATATTTTCTTTCCAGTTTTCCAAAATATTTAAATATCATTTAAAGATCATGTTTATTCCTGTCCAGAACCCTAGCAGATCCAGTGTACCTATGCTTGTAAGTGAACACTGGCAACATTTACATGTGGTCTGATTTCTGCAGCTACCCTGGAGAAAAAGAATGAAAGGAGATTGTGCAGCTAGCTGGTCAAGGGATGGGTGTGTGTGAGAAGCAATGATTATTAACAGTCCTGCTGAATGGCTTTAGACTAAGGCAAAAATGCAAAAAAAAATAGAGGCACACAATTTTTGGTTGAATTTCTTGAAGCAGAGTAGAGCCCAGGACAGGTTTTCCTCTCAGCCAATTTTCTATTATTTAAATATAGTGGCTCTTATCAGATAAACAGAGTTCAGCTCTGGAAGTTTGCGTAGTTCGGCGTAGAAGATCACCTATAAATTTAGACTGAAAACAAATCCTAGAAAATAATTGATGTGATAAATCTTTGGTTATGGAAGAGAAGCTGGCTGACATTTTACCCTTTGTTTAGTCAATGGGAATTTTGCTGCTGACTTTTGTAAGGCTGAAATTTCACTTTGTGCATGTGGTAAAATGTGTTTTTTCTAGCCTAGAGTAGATTGACTCCTGACAGACCCATCCAAGCAGTGCAATCCAGCATTGATACTCTAAAACTTCTTGTTTTTATTTTTTTTAATTTTTTTTTGTCTAAATAAAGGACTTAATGCCTACCAAATGAGCATAATCTAAAAGAAAACCAGTCTGTTCCTCCAAACCAGACTTCAGGGCACTCCACTATTTCTTGAAGGGAGCAAATTTTTTTTTTTTTTAATTAAGACATTTTAAATGGCATCTGCAAAATTGAATCAGTTCTGTGATGTTGAACAAGCATAGTTGGCTCCCTTTCCCAGCTTGCAAAGGATGTTTGTAACCTGTGACTGTGGACACTAATCAGAACAAGAGGTGGTGGTCTCAGAAGTGGGGGAAATTATCTTTGTAAATTAAATTTTCCTGCTTAGAGTGACTTACTGCATTTTTTCAGTCTTGATGTACTGTTTGAGTTTAGGAAGGGACTGCTCAGAAATGTGTTTTTGTGAACTTTATTGATGTATTGTGAGGTTCCGTGATCCAGAGAGGTGCAGTGTTTGCAAAGGAATTGTGACAGGTTGTGTTTTTCTCTGTTTTGAGATGAAGCTTGAAGCTAGGAAATGGTCCTTCACTGAGAAGCTTTTGCTGTACCTTGCTCCTCAGAGCAGTATCTCACCTTTGGGGAAAGCAGCAGCTCCAGGAATTCAGAAGCCTTGGGGTGGTCGGAGCTGCCTCTCCGCAGCGTTCATTTTGCACTAATCCTGCTCCCAGCTCTGAGTTCTCTCACGAGGTGTTTGAAATCTGCCTCCAACAAGCACCAAGCTGCTGACCTTTGCCTCGGGTAATGGCTGATAGCAAGGGAGAAGGCTGTCTGAGAAGGGGCTTCCAGTTGCCTGATCCCTCATCGATCAGCTCTTGCTGTGCCTCCCAAGTCACTGCTGATATGATCTCACTGCTGTTAATACTTTCCCCAGGGACCACGTGTTCATTGCTTATTGCTTGTCCATATTCGCTGTAATTAGAACTGACTACAGGGTTGGGATGCAGATAAAAGCAATAAGGTGTTGCTTTCTCTGTGACACATCACCAGCAATATGTGAAAAGCCATCTAGGTGGGTAGTTATCTGTGTGTTATCCTCAAAAAGGAGAGCTCAAGTGTGTAGACGTGGTGTGGATTTCCCCTCTTGTGTTTCACTGAGGGTAGCAATAACAGGTGCTGTTTGTTTGGTCTCCTTAAATCCAAATTTTGGTCTAAGCTAGGCTGAAATTTCATAATTAAACAAGATGTTTCTAGAATCAGAGGTTTCTTACATACACCAACAAATTTGTGTTTGGGCTAAATGTCCCTAGTGCCTAAAAAGCCCTGAACATAGTAGGTGAAATATTAGGTTATTTTAATGTGGATTTATTATCTCTACCCAAGAAAAAAACACTAGCTGAAAATAGGGCCAACAGCACAACAGAAGTAAGGATAAGTAAAACAGAACTGTAATAAAAAATACCCTCCTTTAGGTTTCAGGGTCCAAATCAGCATTGCAATCTATAATCTGTGCTGCAAGATCAGGCTGTAGTTCTGTGCCTCCTATTTAATTATTAATGGATTTTTCGGCATCCAATTTATTATAGAATGATTTTTTTGTATTTCACACCATTTGGACTGAATTTGGATTTTTCTGACACTTAAAGCAAGTATGTGTCTGTCGCTAAGGAGCCTTGTGCCAACACCTGAGATTCCCAAGGCAGAGCTGAGATGCTTAAAGGCTCTTCCCAGTCACCTCTTGCCCTGCAGGCTGCTCAGGGCCTTGTTCCCATGGACCAGCAACTGGGTTTAGGGTGCTGCAGCAGAGTTCTGCTTGTGGTGTTTAAAAACATGTTTTACATTGGAAAGCATAAAATCCCGTTTTGTTAAATACAGGTTTTCATATGAGATTGTCTTGGAATTTTTTTCCTTGGTAAAGGTAATGCTGGCTTAAATCATCCTTGTGCTCATTGCTAAGCAAATGTGCAGTGCTGTTCTCAGTGTGCAGGCTTGTCTTGTGGGTGTGGGCACTCAGAACGAGTCAAAGGGCTTTGGTGGAAGATTGTTGTGCCCACACTCTCCTGAACACAGCAGCAGTTACTCAGCTTCCTAAAAATAACCTTCAGGCTCTTGGGCAATTGCTTTAGAAGGTGTTGGTCTGTATTTTCACTTTCCTCTTCCCTACCTTGTGATTTCCTCGCTAAAGAAATACCCAAGAATATCCATCTTCTGTCTTGTCTAATTAGGTGAACCTTCTCAATCATTGTCGGGTCACTTGTCCTGCCCATTTCTTCTCACAAGTGACAAACACAACAAGGTTCCTGCTGTATTCACCAGCAGCAGTGATACCAGTGAAGGAGGGAGAGAGGAAAATGATTTACAGGGTGTTGATGCAAATGATAGCACTGAACACTGTGCTATATCTGTAACCAAATGGTTCTTCCCTCTACCATTCCCTTTATCAATTCTCTTCTTCATTAATAACTCTGTTTTCCAAGTGTGAGCACTAATTACCACATTGTGTAGTTTCATTTACTCATCCCACTCATAAAAAATATTTTTTGCACTCAGAAAGTACCAAACTGCAATAAAATCCAGTAACCTTATGTACAAAAAAAAAGTGATCCAAGCACAGACAGACTGTGTGTCAGAGGCTGTGTATGCTCCCAGCCCTCCTGCCAGAGCAGAGGCAGTTCCACTGGGGCATTGGGAAAGTTTACAGTTTTTTCCACACAGTATTGAATACTGGGAGAAGTACCAACTAATTTAAAGTGAAGTTAGACATGATGATCTCATTATTTAATATATCATATTAGTTTTTAGTATTTTTTGGGGGGGGAGGCAGGGAGGAGCGGAAAGAAAGGGAAGACTTCATTAATTAGAGAATGAATCGTGGGAATTTGTAACCTGTAATTTCACATGAACAAATAATGATTTTTTTGATGAACATCTATTATAACGCCCATACAACAAACCTGAAGTTCCAAAATAAAACCTGCTGGATCAGCAGATGTTTTAAAGTCTGATACACAAAAGGAAAAACTCTGCATCTTCAGCTCCTCAGAAGCATCTCTTTAGCACACTACACCACCTGATGTGTCTTGCTCTGATCCTTTGAAGCCATTGTAGTGTTTTCTGGGATCCTTCTGGGATGCATATAAACTAGTAAACAGTGATTTTATGTAAATGCACCTTCTTTCCAAGTGCTATATGGAATGGAAGATATTCTTGTTGGGGAGACATTCAACATGTCCATATTTATTGCGGGTTTTTTCCATTCCCAGACGGTTCTTCAAAAATAATTTTGTTACGAAAGTGTGAGTCAAACAGGAGTGCAGGATATTGGGATGTAGCAGGCAGCTGGTCTGTTTAAGCCCTGCCTCTTCTATGATATTTGCCTGTAGTAAATTAATGTAATTTTGTGGGTTCCTCAGAAAGCGTGACTCAGCTCTGTAGCAGAAGTGGAAAACTGCATGAAAAAGATATAGGAAGGGAACTCTGCTGATCCTGAAAACCTTGGATTAGCTCTTCCAGGACCCTGTCAGTCTTCACTGTTTCCAGCAAGGGAGATTCCACCTCTCAGGGCAACCATTTTTCAAAATGTAGTTGCTCTTACAGTGAACAATGCATATGTATTAGTAGAGAATTTGCCCCGGAGCAGCTCCATTCTCTGTGTAGAATCTGGTGTGTACTTTGTCACTGACTGAAGGGCCATTTTGTGAATTACTGAGATCTGTTTGAAGAGGAATATGTATATTTTAAATTAACACATGTATTGGAAATGCACATTTTAAATGCACATTCGGGGAATCTTTGAGAATGAAAATAGCCTTGACCATGATTTGAAATTACATCCAGGCCAGCAAAAAGGCTTATTCCTAAAGCATCCAAGTTCAGCTTCACTTACTAACCATGGCAATGATGAAATGATATTGCCTTCCATGTCACAAAGCTTTGATTCACCTGTTGATAGTACTGGAAATATTAACACTGTTTTGAGGCTCTTCCTTCCTTAGCACAGTGCAGACTCATTTTGTGTACACATTCTCCTATCAAAAGCATCCTGACAGTTCTTAAATCTATTCTTCTTTATTGCTTTGAGTTAAGAGAGGTAGGCAAAAATGAAAAGAATAGAAGAGAAAGTTGAGCATCCAGGGAGAGAAATGAAAACCATTCTGGGGAACAGAGGCTGCAGAATAGGAGACTCATGGCAGCAGGGAAAAGATTTGTCTGAGGGGACAGGTAATAAAACCACGGAAGAAAAGTGTGGGGAGTGGGGCAGAAGAAGAAATGGACAAAGGCAACTGTAAATAGATTCCTTGGCTTCCTGTAGATGTGCAATCCAAGTGATTAACTACGAAATCTGTGGTTTGATAGATCTGGTGCAATACAAGAAAGATCACATCCTGCTAGTGAAGAAATGCATGGTTTGATTAATCCTTTATTTTTTCCTTTATAAGTTTTGCTTTTTGTCTAAGTACATCACTGCCAAACTCAATGTTTGCAGGACTAGGTCATTTTGGATGTGCAACACTTGCCATTGCAAGGTACTGGAAGGCACAATGTTTTTCTTGTCATAGTATTCCCTTTTGTCAGTACAAAAGCTAATGTGATTGCATCAACTGCATGAGAACTAATTTTTAAATATATCAGGAAGAAGTATTTGTCTAGAATTAGATGACTTTTGATCAAAATACTGCAGGAACAGCAAAGCAGAACTGTTTATGTTCTAGGCCTTTATAATGAGGATATGCTTCATATTCCAGAAGAGGGGCACACTAGGCTATTTTTGAACCTTGCAACAGCTGTGAGGTTTTCTACCTTCCCTGGGAAATGAAGAAGAAAATGCATTTCTGTTCTCCGTAAGGAGAAATGGATGACGACTCAGTTGGAGGTGTGCTATTATTCTCCCACTGATWTTCCCAAGGAAATTAGGTATTAGTAATTGTCTTCATGCAAGTACTGACTCTGATAGGAAATAARTGGTTGCTTGACATGAGCCATGCCTCAGAAAGAYSCTTAAGCCCATGACTGAATTTCTGGKTTGGATTTCACAGGAATTTCCATTTGATGCTGATCACCAGCACAACTGAGCACCTCTCAGCAGTGTATTAAGCTACTTGTTCAGTGTTTCTTCCTCAAGGAGAGAAGAGATAACACAAAATATAGACACAGAGCCATGGGAATGTTGTTCATTTTTGGTTTAGGGTATTTTTTGTTTGTTTGTGGCAAGCAGTGAAATTTCTCTTGGATTTTGAGGCTGCTTTTTTTGCTGGGGAGTATCTGAGAATGAGAGCCTTGTATTYATTGTAGAAAGTCTGGCTTGCACCAGAGAAGTTCTTAACTAAAGAAGTCATCTTTGATATCTTGTCCTACATAAAYATTTTGTCTTATCCTGTGCTTTTGGAGCCATATACTCATGGCAGTGAGTGTCCTGGTGATAAGCACCATGACCCAGTTGTTCATGAGAGCAGTGAGAAGCAAGGCTGCTTGGATGGACTCTCCAGATCAGCTTTTCCGACTCACAGCTGGAGTTTTGTGCATTGGTCTTTCCAGTGTGTTTAAGGCATCATGTTCTTTGCATTGCTATGAAATTCATTTACGAAAGCTTTACGTTTTCTGTTTTGCAGAAGTGGATTTCATGGGAATAAACTTACCTGAATTKCTGGAGTCACAGAGCAGCTTGTATCAATAACAGAAGTACAATGCAGTTTTGGGCAATCTGATGCCCAGCTTCCTGACCTTTGGCTTCAGATTTATTTGGACTCAGCTTGTCATACAGTTATAGTTTCTTATTCAAACTGTGGTTTGAGTGGCTCCCCTCCCCCAGCCTTAATGAAGATGTTTAYCAGAGTCGCATCTGTCTGGTGTGACTTGCAGACTTGGTTTTGTGGAGGAAGGCCCAAGGCTGGCCTGCCAGAGGTGAGATAAATTGGGACTGAAATCCCCTGGGAGAGCCTGAGGTGTGAAAGCTGTTTTGCTATGACTAGCTCTCATCAGTAATGATAACCCCTCAATTTTGTGCCACCTAAATTCACCCAAAATTATATGCTAAATATAAATATTCATTTTATAAATATGCATGTTAATTAAATATACATTTATTTTAAATGCATGTGTTAATTATACATGTTACATCAGATCACAATTAAGTCAATAGAAATTGGAGATTTGCATATAATCATCCTTGTATACTAATCAGTTGTCAGTCTRGAAAGCCATTTTCTGCATCTAAACAGAACATAGACCTTGGTCCAGTGATCAGTTCAAAGATTGTGTAGCAACATCAGTTCTTTTGTTTTTATGGATTTTYTTCCTAGAACAGAACAGGCAGAAATGTGATGACTCATTTTCAATGCATGAAGAATGCTCAGTAATTTCTTCATGATTAATACTGCTGCTTCCAGGAGCACTGAGGAGTTCAGATTTTGGCTGAATGAGGTTACTCTTCTGATGTGTCAAAAACGTGATAAACTTGCCTCAGTAATTTCTTTTGATGTGGGATGTAAATTCTCTTTGAGCAACACAKGTTGTTTTTCTGGTGTGCCACTTAAATTTAACTTTGCCTGACTCTAGATATTCAGGAARAAATACGAGCTCTTTCCCATGGTTGGATAGTTATGGTCACATTGCCTTCTCTTGCCTGTTAATTTCTGCAGGGTGAGGGTTATGGGTGCATATTGTGTTTTCTGTATTAAAAGCCATTTGAAATCCCCATGACTTTGGGTTCATATCAACCGGACATATGGACAAAACCGGGTGTTTGTCTTGTGCAAACACGAATGTGTAAAGAGCCCTGAGGAAACAAATGATGGCTGAACTGTTCAGAACACAGAGTTACTTTGAGAGTTTGGTTTATCTGAAACATTTCTCAAATGGAAGCAGGTGAATTTCAAGCTCAGCTCTGCTTGGCTTTATTCAGCAGTACCAAAACTCACMGAGGCAGTTGGTGCATCCAAGACCATCCTCATGAGCAATGCACTTCAGGCAGCACACCCTAAAGTGCCATCCAACCCAAAGGGAATTGAGTGCATATGCAAGTGCTCTGGGGAAGGAACTTGTTCCTGAGCTGGGATTTGGGGATCAAAAGGAGATGAACATTCAACTCCTTAGGGCTTTGGYAGTGGGATGATCTATTTGGGAATGAGGGCACTGTCCAGAGAAGCAGTTGAAGACTTGTTTTTAGGACTGCCAAGGAATTTGGTTCATGGGAAGAAGTATATCCTTAAGTCAAGGCTGCTTTTGTGTCAGAACAGTYTTGTGGGGGGAGTATGAGAAAGTATTGTGCTTCTTCTCCCCACAAGCATTCTCCCCATGTTCCCAAACCCTTAGTTCAGTGTCTCAAATGGGACTGTGGTCAGGTCTCTCACTGTGTGCTTTAACTAAGTCTTGTTGACTTTTCCTCCAGAGATTTAAATTCAGTTTTTSCTCAGAAGTATTATCATTATAGAGCGTTATTCACTCTGAATAATTTTCAGGTTAAACCCCATCAAGGTATAAAAACAAACCCTGTGAAAAATAGCTGTTTCATCAGTCATTTTAATCTTTAAAATATTTGCTTCAGGTATCCAGGACACCGTTGATTGCTTGCTGTATTATGTAAATCTAAAGAATAAAATAGGTCACTCTTCAAAYTGTGTTCTTGTAAGGATGTAATTAAGCTGCATTAAGACAATTACTGTATTTTAAGTATCTACTGATTTTTTAAAAAACAATGTAGTTTTAGTTTTGACAGTGATATAATTTCCTATTTATTATGTTTTAATTAGAAACAGTGGTAAGTAAGATTAAAGCCAATTGTATGGTAATTTGACATAACTATTGAAATTCTAAAGTAATACAGTTAGTCTACAGTACAGTAGTAATAGAAGTGGGATAGGGAAAGAACTACTGATTATGCAGATTTAGAATTCTGGTAAATAGGAATCCTGAACCAGATGCCTCTGGACTCTGCTTGTGTTTGGGTCTGACCCTCTTCCCCATTAAAAGAAGGATGAGTTTGGTCCAAACTTTAAGAAACTTAGAGTTTTTGTAGGTGCTGGGAAGGTTGTCTGTAATTTTGATGCCAGTGGTGTGATTTTTGTCTCAGTGTGTCCTTAAAAGTCTGCGTTTTGGCTTTCTGCAAATGCAAGAATTAAGATGAACTGAAAAATTGAACGAGTGGAAGATATAMCCACCTTGGGTAGAAAATGGCTACCTTGGCATGTCCAAAGGATTAGGAAGAATAAGAGGAAAAGCAAGAAAGCACACGTGTGTGTTGAAACATTGCTCAGGATAGACACCAGTAGTGTGGCAATAGAAGGTTARGGAACAAATAGAAAATTTGATAGAAATAAAAATTTTAAGGTCAAGTCAGTTTTGGTCTTCCAAGGGTCTGTCAAATCCATGGTCTTCTGTTATGTGATGGCATGAAAATGAGCTTCCCAATCTCTGTTCCRCTCTAATTCCYGACRCYGTTATAAGTTTCTGTTGTCTAATAYAAGATCACTGTTTCTCTGTCCTAAGACCTGAAGCTCTGGAGAATAGATGATTCCTTCAGAAGCAGCCCTTGAGCTGTAGGCATTGCTTGTGAGACCTCAGGTTATCCTCCCTTTGGACAATTACAATTTATCTGTAAATATTGCTCAAGTTTGCACAAGACCAGTTTCATATCTTGGGTCAGTAACTTTGATTTTATAGAAGGAAATACAATAGGCAAGTTTCCAAGTTCCATCCATCACAGTGTTATGGCTGCAAAGGAATTAATGAGAGGGGATTAGAACAAGTGTAACCTGGCCAAAGAGAAGGCTGAAAAGGCCGAGTTGAAAGTGAGCACTTGACTGGAGGGAGCCTGTGAGAGGTTGTCCTCAGGGATGGAATTTTAGAACTGGTCGTATTTAATGTTTTCTTCAGAAGTCATAGGGCCTGAACTGTTGACACTTTTGAAATCTGCAGGTGATGCAAAGATAGAAGATGAACATCTCATCATAAAGAACTGAACTGTCCTTGTGATTGAGGAGGGAGAGAAATTGGGTAATATTGTTGCATTAAATTTTAAGTCWTGAGTGTAAGAAGTAGAGACAATTTCTGCCACAAGCAGGAGAGTGCTGCTTTTGGACATAACGGTTGAACCAGACCTACCCATGTTAAATGTTAACCTGATCACAAATTTCTGGCCATTATTAATTACTGTGGGTAACACAAGCCTCAGATATGTCATGTTTAATTTTTGCAATGGGAAAAACACAGGTGAAATTTGTGTAATTACYGTTCACCATTTTGGTCATCCATGTTCAAGAATGAATAATTCAGTCAGGAACAAACGCAGAGAAGTGAAGGAAAAGTAGAAGCTTCTTTTCATGAGGGATGGCTACAATGACCTACATATTTAGTTCATTTAAAATCAGGGATATCTGACCTTTACATAACAAATAAGCAAAAGATTCAGGTTAGGGAAAGAACATTTTATTATGAAGGATAATAGGTATTAAGACTACACAGCTGCTAATAGGCTGGGAGTGTGGTTTTTATCTCCATGGTCCTCCATGAARTCTTCATGAAACCTCTGCTTGTCATGGGGTTCTGGCAGGTGAAATATCTTCTGAAATTTCCTGTTTCCTCGAGGTTGCTGTGAGGAGTCAGCAGCCTTCTCTATCCACTTCTAGAGACTAGATTTGTGGATGGTGTTGTCCCCTTGGAGTCCAATACCCTCCCTACAAACACCCACAGAGGGATTAAGTCACACATAAAACTGGAAGCAGCACCTGGAATGGAATTTGGCATTCCAGCAGAGAAGTGTCGTTCTCCCCAGCCTGATCTGCCAGCTGGCATGGGRACAGSRGAGTCTGACCTGGTCMCTGTGATGACCTYTGGAACARCAGAAGAAATTCTCTTCCCAGRGAGCCATTACCTAAAGCATTGGCARGATGAGCAGTAAAGATGGGATTTAAGGGAAGCAAAACCTCACTACTGCTAGTCTGTCAATTTTACCCAATTTGCACTCATGAATACAGATTTTTTTCTTCTTGCTTCACAGGTGCACCCCTGCTGCACCAGGCATATTATTCTAGGCTGCTGTGAAAATGTGTCTGCCAGGGTAAGCTRTTACAGTTAAATTTTATATCTCTAKTTTACAAGATACATAATGCTYATATCTGCAGATAYTYACTTRYAATAATTATATACAGAATTATACACATGTATTTACATCCAAAAAGTCAGGTTAACCAACTATCCTTTAAGTGTTTTGCTGGTTTTGTCCTCTCTTTTTCTTTCTTTCATTCYAAACATCYGTAGGACTCCAAGATGACATTTTTAAAATAAATGTTGGGCCTTTAAGTAAAACTTATTTTCTGTGTAAGGGAAGATACTGTGACTCTTACAGACTTAACACTAATCACTGCTCCTTCCGTGAATATAAACTAACTCTGTTTATTAATCTGAAATAAACAGCAGTAACATCTCTGGCACCATTGAAAAAATGAATGCTGTGCACTTTATTTTAAATGTAGTGAGTGGAAATTTTACTGTTGGTGCTTACCTAACCAGTTCAGGTGAATAGTTTAGGCATAAAGATGTGAAATAATTGGTGATGTTTTTTCCTCYATCTTTATTTTACTTAATGGATATGGCTCATAAATTTGTGTCCAGATACAAAGTGAGCTATATTTTGTTTAAACTTGTATTCCAGACATGTCTGTGGAGGTACCAAGCACCCCGAAATCATCTGGCATCTGTGGGAGTTGCAAGAATTCAGTGCAGAGCAGAAAATCAGGCCYTTTGTGTTTTGAGAATGCTAATCCATTGTTAGCGTTTCCTTTTAAACTGCAAATAAACACAATGTGTGTTCTGTTAACTTGGACAGGTGCTAGAGCCGACAGCTCGAGGTTTAAGGGCAAGGGTCAAGCAATCAAAAGTGGTCCTCTCTTGCACAGATCATCAAACAGCGAGTGCATCAATGGGCTCAGTGGCCAAGGCTGGAAATTAATCAGCTCAAGACTCAGTGTTTAGCCATGCTGATTATATACTGGCAAAGTGAGCAGGAGCTGACAGGCCAGGGGAGCTAACGTAATAGGAGCCTGTTCCCAACAAAGGCAGGCAAGAAAGATCAATTTGCAATATTCTTTTCTGTACCCATGCAACAAAGCAGAAACATGAAAGCAGAACATTAAGGGATGCTCCCTATGAACTGGACAAATCAATAAACATCAGTGGTAAGGGGAGRAAAAAAAAGTTTCTCGTTCTGTTGTGTACCCTGAGGCCGCCTCTGTCTTTGTGAARTGCTGAGTAGCAGTGGCCTCTGTCATGTTTCTTTTCACCTACATGGTGTCATCTGCTTCGGTCTCAAGGTGAATGCTGGTTTGCACAATCAGAGCGAGTGTTTAAGGAAATTATCCCATCTCTTTGGGAAGAGAGGGTAGGAAGCAATGCTCTGCAGAAGCTGCAGTGGCCACTCAAGACACRGAGCTCTGCTTCTGCTTTGGAGCTGGGGGTAGAAACTGGGATTTGGTGCTTGYACCAGGAGAAAGGTTTCAGTAGTTTCAAGGATTTCAATTCAGAACTCTTGAATAAGTTCCAGTTGCTGTCATAGGGAGCACTGGATGCAAATCCTGGTTTGATGTATAGACGTTTATCTTATCTTGGAAAATGAATTCCCACTATCAGTAGTTGKAATAGTGTTAGAAATCCAGGGAAGAAATAGAGGGAGATGGATCTAGTTTGGTGACATAAATAATGAGTTGTAGCAGCATTTGGGAAAGGGAACTACAACTGAAAAGAAAAATGTTTCTTGCAGCCACAGCCAAATCCAGTGTTCGGTCAGTTATTTTATCACCTTAAATATTTGGCTGTGAGAGCCAAGCCTGTAAATAAAAGTATTTCCAGCAATATTACAGCTTTGCACTGACCRCTTTCACCTGTATGTGGAATATCTCTTAGATTTGCATTCACTGCTGTTGGTGAAATAATAGTTTTCTTTTGGCTTCCCTCTGTCTTTGGTGAAGGAGTCATCGCTGTCTTGGTGGTGTTCTTTTGTCATGCTGCTGATCTGTTTAKCATCAGCAATGTGTAATCACAACRCTCTAGGGCYSTTWGKATYWWAWMWKWTWWRATMCWAACWAGTGGTTTTTGCACTGTTCATTGTGCTTGAGGTTTACGTGGGCTTCATGCGCAGAAAAATCCTTGTTTTGTAACAACTTTTGTTTCCCTGAAATGAGATTGCATGAACCTGAGGGCTTTGAAGTAATCAGAGGACTACTGAGGGCTTAAAATATTTAAATTTTTCTAACTACAAAGTTTGTTTAAAGAACATTACGTTAAGACGTAAGAAATCGTACAAAATGTGCATTTCCCAGGAAACGAATCAGCCTAGGGCATTGATCCTGGTTAGTGAATTGAAGTGTGGAATTTGCTGTTTCTTTCTCTTGAGCGTTCCGTTTTGTGCCACCTGACTTGGTGTGTGTGCTGATTATTTTTCTCAGGATAGCACACAGCTATAGTTTCTTGACATTTGTTGAGAGAGAATGTGTTCAAAGCTGAGATGGTTCAGCTGATATCCACTTCTGTGAGCAGAAAGCATGCAAGAAGCTTATTGGTAGAAGGGCATTTCTGCTAAAATAATGAGGGATGGAATAGTTAAAATTAAGATTTTTAAAAAAATTATTATCATCTTCAGGATTTTAAGTGTCTAGAATGGAAAGCCAAAGCCATATATGCTCTTTTTTAGGGACCTCTTCACAATGAGAGTGGTAGACATTTTCTGWACTTAAATAAAATAAGCTTTCCTGTTATGGTAGATTCAGGAGTTCTGCTTATCAATCCAACTTGATGARAGCTGGACAGAGGAAAATAAAGATTGCATAAATGTCAGTTTTAGTTTGGATAAGCTAAAATATTCTGAGTCCCTTATGAATACAGGTGTTAAAAAACATAATGTCACCTGGGTGGATTTGAAAATGTTGCCTTGTCTTTTCAAATAATATTGACAAGAAAATCTTGTCTATTGACAWGAACATTTTAGATGTGCATGTTGTTAAGAATGGAACAAGAGTAACAGCTGATCCCTTTGACCTAACAGAAGTGCTCAGAATTTTTAAACAGGTGAATATTATCAACTGTTTCCATTGTGCAACATCCAAAACTTAATGAACAACATGTTTTTGACCATTGGGAATACCAACAATTTCATTATTTAATTTCAATTAAAAATTGAAGGTTTACCCTTTGGAAGTGCTATTCCCTTGTTGGCAAATGTCTAGAGGTTTGTAGATATTCTGGCTGTTGTAATAATAAGGAATTGAGATTAAATTTGAGGAAATAGTGTTAATGACTACAGAGGAGGGAGAGGGTCTGGAAGAAAATGTGAGGAAAGGGACTAAAAGTCAGGGGTCTCTTCTACCTGAGTTCTTCATGCTCAATCCTTCTTTTCTTTCGTAAATTAGCATCCTGCCTAATTTCTCCTAAATTAAGGTATGGGAAAGAAATGATTGCAGGAGGAAATGCTTCAAAGTGTATGGATGGCCACCTACCTTCTCCAAATGTCAGAGATGGTGCTGGGCATTCTGTCCCCTCTGTATGTGGATGCTGCTCCTCACTTATTTGGGGTGCTCACATGGACAGACTCTGAGATCTGGTTTAAAATTGCTGCTGGGTTTTTTTTCCTCCTTTTTATCCTCTGGTGAAGACTGAAAGTGTGCCACGTCTTTTGAAAATCCTATGGAACATAAACTTCCTTCTGAATACACTTTATTTTTCTAAAGTTATTGTGTGTGTAGGTTTTATTTATTGAGTTTTTTGCCTCTCAGAGTTAAAGTTGGTTAAATGAATTCTGGAGAATGCTGTAACATTGGCGTTTGGCCATCAAGAAATGCTTTGGGAGTGTTTTTGTTGAGCCTTCCTTCCAGGTCTTCTGAGTAAACCAGCGCTGAAATACCACCAAAAGTTGGAAAGAAAACCTGGTATCGCTGATATTAAATGACAGRCTCTTTCTTTTCCAGATTGTCTTAATTGCTTGCAGTTGATCTTCCTGTATCCTGTCTTTTCAAACTGCTAGTTTTGAGGATTGTTGCAACTGTGTGTCAGCAGGGACCTCAAATCTTGATGCTGCTCCAGGCTCTGTCTCCGAAATGCTCGGAGCAGACTTRTCTTCACTTGAGCATTCCCCAGAAGTTCTAGTTTTCATAATCCTTTATTTATTAATGTTTTAGGATGTACTTTGGGTTGTATCTGAGATATGCCTGCATTCTGTTCCTCTCTGTTCTATTGTGTTAGCTTTCCTAAGGAAATTGTGGCTGGTTTGTGGTATGATAGGCAAACTTTACTTATGATTATACTGACTCTTCTGACTTCAGGAATGTGAGGACTCTGGACAAAATCTGGATGATTTTTTTCTTTGGTTTGTGGTAAGTGAAACTACAATTTAGAGCTCTTTCAAAAAATCAAATTCTTAGAAGCAATCATTTTCATTCTGCATGTGAATGAAAACACAGATGGAAAGACAAAGGAGATTTATAGGAAAAGCTTGAGTTATTTTGTTTTGAATTATTTCTTAAAATGAARAGTTGAATCAAAACTTTTCATATCAGTAAAATCCAGAATTCTGATATCACAGAAAAACAAACAAACARAGACCCAAACCAACCCAATAWTTTTTTTTCCCTACTGAAAACATAAAGTCAACAGCTTTGCACAGTAGCATTTAAAAGCTGCATTTTGTCAGTGGGTCTGGACTCTGGGGTTATGTTTTCTTGGGGCTGCTCTGTGGTGTGGCTTCTTCTCCCCTAGTTATTCTGGTCTTTGCCTTTGGAAATTGCTCCGAGGTAATAGTACTTTTCTGTCACATTTGCCAGACCTTATCAGTCCTGCTAGCTAGCTGCTTACCACTTAAAAAAGCAAAAGTTTGCTCTGTCATCTACTACCTGYCAAGTATCATTCACAAGTAATTTTTTCTACTGTAAGATGGACATGAAACACCTGCTTATCTCAGGCTGGTTGGTAAATCCCTTTGGACCCTTTACAGGGGGCTAGACACASGCTGTTCCTTCAGTTCCCACTCAAAATGTGGAAGCATTTTCAAAAGCTGACATCAATTCCTCTGTGATCTGCATCCACACTTAGCAGCCCAACTTATGGGACTGAAAAGGGAACTTTATTTTCCAGGATCTCTGTGGATTCCGTTCTGAAGCTCATCCCTGTGATCCTGTCATATCCTACAGTTTAAAAATAAYTTTGAATTAAGGAATGAAGGTGCTAAGTTGGCATGCTTTTGAAAAATAAAAGCAGACTGTTTTATAAAGCAGCATGGCAATTACCATGCCAGTTGCTGCTGATGGTTCAAAACCTCTCCCTCCAAGTCTGAGGGAGCTTTTTCTGCTGTTGATGTCCTGCTGAGGCTTCAGCGGTTATCTGCTCTGATTCACTGGTACCACCAATATCTGTGAACAGTCTGAGGACATTCCTGGCAGCTTCAGGACATAATTACCACATTTGAGAATATTTTTTAGGCATTTAAGATCCATGGCTGGCTTTTCAGGTCGCTCCCCAGCTAACAAACACGTTGCTGGTTTGACACCACTGACAGCACTGGTGGCTAAAGAACTGCCTCTGGGGCTGTCTCAGAATGAGGTTAATGATGGGCTAGATGAGTTCCCTGCATTTCCTGTACATCATTTACCTGGAATTGTGCTCTTCCATGATGACAAGGGACCTCACCAAATTACTGAATCGTGCAGCTATTCCGCTGGGCCAAATTTGGGGTTGTTTGTTTGTTGGTTTGTTTGAAGTAATGACAACAGAGCAAAAATTCTCTGCTCTGAAAATGCASTGTTTTAATAAAGGGAAGGGCTGTCAAGCATCCATTTTGGGCTGGGCTCATACTTGTTAACTGTCTGAGCATCCCTTTTCTCTCTCAAGTCATTATGATCCACAAAGGAGTGCTTGTACTTGAGTGTACTTTTGGTTTTCTTGCTTCCTCCCTACAGGGCTTCTGGAGACCATGACTAATGATGGATTTGTGAAGCTTCTATCCAGATCCCATGTCTGTAAGCACCTCACACATGGAGATTTAACTGCTATTTTTCTTGTGATACTTCATTTGTGGTCAGCTGTGCAAGGTGAAGAGCAATCACAATGTTGATGTGTGGTGCTGATGTTTCAAACAGAGCCACAGGAAAATACTATATTTGGGGAGGGCAACCCTAAAGGGATTTTTTTTTTCCCCTTAAAGCTTCTCCTTCTTTCTCAGATGGTTGAAACAGTTAAGTCATTTGAAAAACAAATTCCCATCCTCCCTGATTTAAGATCTATTCCTGCAGTATGTATTGAGTGGGGGAGACACTGTAGCATTTTTATGAGCAGATAAAATATTGGCTTAATGATAATTTGGCAAAGTTTCAAGATATCTGAGAAGACTTCCTGGAAATTAAAAACAACTCAAATGCAAGAGAAAATTAAGATAGTGACCCCAAGTACAAAAGGGGAAGAGCTCAAACATCCATTCTTCCCTGTTCCTTGATTTATTCTGTCTCTTTTCTTTTATTTTCTTTTTGGTTTTTTTAATCCCCTTTTGCTAATTATCTCCCCTTGACCCTGGCTTCTCTCATTACAGGGTAGAGGGATAGTTTGGTGCAAATTTGCTCTTACCATATCTGAACATCTATAATTTTCCAGGGATTTTGTTTCTTAGGATGGTAAAACTTATTGTGAAGCTTTCCAAGTTGAGCAAATGTATCTGAGGCCAAACCCCATTTCTGCTTTCAGTGTGAGGGCTGAGGAGAGAGATACTTGGTTTTTKGAGAAAATTAAATTCTTCACTCTGCTTGAGCCATTTGCACCATTTTTCTACAGGAAAATGTGTAAATATATGGAGGTGTGCACGATGTCATAGAGACTATTTTGGTCTTCCCATTGCTGCTGCTTATATATGGTTCATCTGAGCAGATTTCWCCATGCTATTCCCTCCTAGGGACCTGAGCTGATCCTCTTAGCCATCCTCAGATGAAGACTTTATTTTTGGGATCTGTATGAGTTTTTGTTCAGTTGGAAAATACAGAATCAGACCCACTAGACCTCTTGTAGCATAAGGAATAATTCCTTATCTATGGAGCTTCTGACCTCAGTGCTGAGAAAAGTGGAAGGTATGTTAATTGGAGAGAAGTTTCTTGGCTTGGTTTTTCAGGAGGGTGGAAAGAGGTTTTGACATTTGAAAACAAGGAGTCAGCCACACCGTTGATGTGTTTTATTTAATCACATCAGTCAGATAGTAATAATCTTTGATTTCTGCACAGCAGACATTCCACAACAACTGGCTGTGCAGAGCCTGAATATCTGATTTTAATCCACTGTATGATTTAACCTTTTAGAAAATTGTTTTTGAGCACCTCCATTCTGTTCTCTTCCCCATTATTCTGGGGKAGGCTGGACTGGGATGGAGTGTTTGACACAGAACCTTTGAAAGGTGGGAAAGCAAGGGAAGGGATATCAAGAAACAGGAATGAGAGTAACTTTGAAAACCAGCCGTGCTCATCCAAGTAATTTGCTGTGATGTGGAGCAATGAGAATTCTCATGGGCTGTGCTTGGAGCCTAGACTTGTTTCAGCTTTGTCATGGGAAAGGCAGCTGGTCCTGTGAAAATCTCTGGAAATGCTGGTCCCTGCAGGTCAGAGCCATGTTGTGCAATCCATCAGCCTGAGGTCTGCTGCCATCATCTGTACATCCCACAGATGTCAGTGGTTCAAGTGCTGATGGAGTCCAGCCCTTTAGAGAACTCATTCACAGCCTTGACCCTGGTCCCTGCTAAAAGTCAGCGCCGATTTTCAGGTTTCTTTAATTTATTTATTTATTTTATTTCCATGCTAACCCMTTAAAAGCAGAGGTTCAAACCTTGCACTCTGACCTGTTGTTACTTGCTGTTCCCATTCTCAGCCTCTTAGCTCATGCTCTGCCTGTCATCTGTGTTCTCCAGAACCTCTGTTGGAAACTGCTGTAATTACCTCACAGAGCCTGCGGAGTTGGTTTCTTGTCAAAGCTCAAGTTGTGAAACCTTTCTTTCTTTATTTTTTTTTTAGATGCAAATTACAGAAACTTATTAGAGAGAAACCTAATCCTCCTCCTCCTTCATTTCTCTGTCTTTGCACTGGATATTTTATTTTCTTTCATGGCCTGTCTTTTAAAATGATTCAATGACTTCTCAGGGTATGTCTGTCTACTACTCTGGCTTGAAGAACAGAGGTCACTGAGAAGAAGAGGATGTTGCCCACTGMTTTGACAGCAAAATGCTTCTGGACAGGATGCTCTACATAGGCCAGCTGTGTCTGCTCCAWGACTTGAGCTCTTTGTAGGGAGGCAATGATAGAATGTTAGTGGAAATCTTTAGGAATAAATGGGCTTTGGTGCAAGCCAGATGAAATGTAAAGGAAGGTTCAGAAAATCCGCACATAGAACTGGGCAAGGAAGGTAAGATTTGGTGCATCTTCCCAGATATCTGGGTATTGACTTTGAGCTCACCAACCACCTGGAGAAATGCCAAGAACTGTCTCTGGTCAAACACTGCTGTTGGCATCATCAAGATCTGTGCAGAGGCTGTTGGAGTATTTCCTCCAGTAAATGCCCCTCGTTGTACTTGAATTCAGGGATGAAGTGAGCTGATGGTTCAGCTGCCAAGATAAGCCAGCTCACCTGCATTCTGTGCCTGATTTCCAGCCACCAGTCCAGCTCATAGGACCTCTACAGTTTTGGGAACTTTTTCTCCCTTTAAAACAAGGATACCAGTATGTCCAACCTCAAAAAGATATGTTAGTCTACATTCTACCTTTGCGTTCTTATGGTTACAACTGAAGTGAGGAAGAGGAGGAAATTCTGAAGACATTAGTGCAGTTTGAAGGTCTGGTTGGCTGTCTGTTTTGGGTTTTTTTCACTCAAGGAAATTGTTCAGAGAACTAACTTGATGTCTGTGAAYTGGCAAGGTCTCTGAAATTTTAGATCATCTCAAAAAATATGTGTCAGCTACACAAAAAAAAATTATGCTTGTGGGATTCAAGTAATTAGGATATAAGTAATTAGTAATTAAGGAATTAAATAACACTGAGATTTCAAAAACTCTTTGGAGAGGCTGATCGATGTTTCTCCATGTGTTTTCTTTGTTATAATCCCATTTTGCAGTGTGTAGGTAAAATATTAGTTGTGCCTGTTTTAGGCATGAGCTTTGGGTGGGGGGCAGAGGTCTTGTCCTGRGTGTGCTGAGTAAGTTCCTTATCAGCACTCGCTGATGGTCTGTGTGCTCGTGTTTCACATGATATGCCTCCCTCTGCAGCTCTCAATCCTTTTAAGGCTGTTCTCTCATTTAGTGGCAAGGCTAAAGCATTCAAACGTTCTTTTCCTGCCCTTCTATTGCAAAAGGACAATTTCTTTCAAAAACAGAAAGGCTCAGSTTCCTTGACCTGAGGAATCCAGCTGATGTGTCAGGGAACCTCAAATGCATGGCAGCTACTGAAAATTTGTTTGTGTTAGTGGGTCTGAGCTGTGGGTCTTCCAAGAATGGGGATGCAAACAGGTCATTCCTAAAAGGYGAACAGAACTTCCTCTCATCTTGAAAAGAAGTGGGGAGATGAGGCCAAATATAGCTTTACAAACCTAAGCATCACCTGCAGATACTATTTAATTAGAAGGGAAAAATATATGACTGAGTTGTTGGTTTCTTTTTTTTTTTTTTTTAAATTGCAGTACAGTAGAAATTCGAGACAACTGTCAGGGTTTCCATCAGAGGGGCAATGACAGTGGAGAAAAAAGCTAGAAGAAGGAGGCAGACTTTTTCTCACTAGACTCCCTATGAATTATATTCTTGACAGGAATGTGCATTATGCATACATGSAGTATAGTTTTGTATCCAGAAATTCACACCAGGGACTTAAGATTTCAAAGACTTTGGACATTTATCTGTTGTAAATGTAATTGTATCTAGAAGTAAATAAGACTCTGCAATTTATAGGCACTTTAATCTTGCACTATTTATGGACACAGGATTGCTTAGAATAATGCTGCCTTATTTTATACTGATGGCATTGTATTTTCACCACTGTAGTAAGGGTTATTTCAGCTGTGAACCTTTATCAGAGTCTGTGTGTTTCTAGAGGGTTATAAACTGGCTCGTGTTGTCTCTGAAGCMACATGAACTCTCAAGCTTGGAAGASCGTAGTTAAAAATTTAGGATCCATCAGTGTACCAAATATTTATGCTTATGGATAAATATAGAGGATTCTTTCCAAACATGGGTGGGTGTGCTTGTATGAATGTTCTGAAGAGGGAGTTAAAATTAACAGCAGTTTATCTGATTCTGCTGTTTGTTATGTAAGGAGAGAGAGTGTGCACTCAGAGCTAAACAGAAATGCTTCCAAATTCAGAGAAAGTTGCCGTAAATAGACCCAAACCCTTTCCTTCTTCTGGGAACTGGTCCATACACAGCACTATCCTCTCTCACCAGAGCAAGGTGGATGTGTTATTGCCCAGCTGGACTAATTTCTGACAGGCTRTTGGATCACAGGAGAGCACCCACAGGTATAAGATTTTAGTAAGAAAGAGGGTTTAAATTTCTAGCACAGAAATGGGCTGGCAGCAGCGATGTTAACACAAGACAGAGTGTACCTCCTTTCTCATTCTAATATGCTGGCTTTTAATCAGCAGTGGTTTGACGTCTGCTGSTGAATAACACTGAAAGAAGAGAGTTGCAGAATCAGGGCCCAAGTTTCTTAGCCATTGTATGTYGGGACAAAAGAGACACGTCAGGTCACTTCAGAGTAAACAGTGGGGTTGGAAAGTGAGGTGAAATGGAGAAAATGTTTTGGATCTTCATCAACCCACAGAAAAATCTCAGCTGTTGAGTCAGCAGTAAAGATGTCTGTACCTAACTTTAGCTCTTTTATCCTTCCTGCCTTGCTGGCTCAGCTGCATTTCAATGTACCATGGAGGTTTTTTTGGGAGGTTTGTGCAAGTCTCTCGGATTTTTCTACTAATTTTCTTCTCTTATTGCTGCCTCTTATTCCCTTAAACAATAACCTTCCCTACCCCACAAAACACAGGCATAAGTGTGTATATATGTATCTACACCAGCTCCCCATTTGCAAAGGCGATGTTCACACTCCAGTGTGCTGGTGTCTAGGCAGGTCAATTTATAATTGTGTCTAAGTGCTTACYGCTGCAAATGGGAGCATTGTTTATCTGCTTCTCGGTGACAGTCAGAGATTCTTCTGAAGCACCGTAGAAAATCAAATAAATTACTTCAAATTTTGTCCTTACTGGAAAAATGTACATTGATCAGTGTAAGTGAGGAGCAGACACATCCCTGTCAGCAAGTAATAGCCCCTGGGAAGTAATTTTTTGAACCAAATAGGTGAACAAACCCTGTAAATGGTGATCAGTAAACAACCAAATTCCCCTGTACYTCAATGTCAACAAGGATACAATCAATTCTCCCGCTGTTCATTTTTACCATCTCTATTATTCTGTGTTGTGCTGTCCTTCCCTGAGATGGTGGCAGTTCATTGTGTYACATATTCCTGCTTTTCAGTAAAAGCAAATAGATTTTTGATTTAGGATAATTTATGTTTAGCGATAGAAGGGAGTGTTTTATTTTCTCCTTCTCATTAGTTACACTTTGTTAAGGTATTTGCATTTGAAGAAGAACTTTTTCCTCTCTCTTCACATCCTTCTGCCTGCTCAGGCACTTGAGTGCCTTCTCATTTGAAATAGCTTCCTTTTTAAAAAAAAAAGTCTAAAAGGGTAATAATCTCCCAAATTACAATTATCAGTATTTATCAAAGTAAAACATGGTGTCATGCTGCATTTGATACAAAAGCATCCAGCTGAATATTCTATTAGACAGGTCCTGTGAAGTTAAAAAGAGGACCGGGTCGAGTTATCTCACCATGGGAGGAAAAAAGGCATGCACAATCAGATATTTAACACTCCTTTGCAATTATGGGAATTTTTATTCTCTCCCTAGTAGGGAACATAGCATTTTACTGCAGCGTTTCAAGTTTGCCTCCAATGGTATCTGATAGAAGTGCTTTTATCCCCTGAAGATACAGTACAAAATACAAATCATCATTGGTTTTATCTCAGCTGGAGCTGCCTATTTTCTAAATGAGTTTACTCTGTGCTACTGCCCATCAGGCACATTTTTCATCCTTCATCCCCACTCTTTTACTATAGCTGGGTTTAAGTCCTTTCTTCTGTCCTTTGTTCCTTCAGCTCAGCGAAGTAAACAGCAGGATTGATCTTACACTGCATTTTGGTATTGTTCCAACTGCTCATCAATAGACATGGGCTGGGAATGCACTGACTGGAAAAGAAGGGCAAGATTGAAATTCACTTTTTGTTCTTTGTGCCTTTTAGTGTGCAGCGGAATGTCCCTAATCTGAAAGCTGCTACACTGACTGCCTATCAACATGCAAATTAATCATCAAGTGACGAGTCCCATATTCACTCAAAGTAAAAGTCTTTAAAGGTATCTATGCAAAAAAACAAAAAGGCGGGGGGGAGTAAAAAATCTTTTTTATGTTTATTTGTTTTTCTAATGCAGTTGCTGTTGACTGGTATGGGGAAAAATATTGTGGGGTTTGAATCTACTCCCTTGTTTAGTCACAAGCCTGGTGCTTTGGAAGCATCTAGGTAGGGAGGGAAATCTTTGGGTATCCTTATAAGCAAGACAACTTAAACTAAAGATTACCTGCAGTTAGCAGCAAAGCAAAGGAGGCATTKCAAACAAAAGCAATATCATGACTGCAAATTATTTGTACCTGCTTTCCTGAGGAAAGGCATTAGAAATAAACTTACAAATGCCGAATGCCGTCATTTCTCATTTTTTTGAGCACACAGTGTTTCCACTTGTAACTTTTCCCTGGGGTCTTGAAGGAATATAATTGAATTCGGGGCTGTAGCAGGAATATACAGTACTACTCTGTTTTMATATCCATTGACTTTTATATGGCAGTTTGATAAAATGTTTGAATGCAGGAAAAATGTAGGTATTCTTTATGGAAGACTAAACAGCTGGCAGAGAATAACTGAGGGCTGGAGAAGAGCTGGCTTACATGTATGAGAGCTGTTCTAGTGTGCTTATCTGGCTGTTGAAGGGCAGTATTTCAGACAAGGTTTCACTTTCCATCAATGTATGTATATGTCTATAAATACATTACACAAGAAATGGCACCAACCTGTGTCCCTAACTGAAGAAGTTTAATTAATTATCATAGCACAGGATGTATTTAATCTTCCTGTTCTTACTGGTTCTGCAGGACTTATTCTTCATCCTCGCCTGTGTGATTAGAGTCCCAGCTGCAGAGCTGTATGTATYCTGAAATCTTGRAAACTTTATTTATTTATCTGTCTTGCCCACTATACGATCTGAATATCTATCTGCATCTTAGAAACAGAAAGGAGRAAGAAATAAGAAAGGATTGCATGCTGGTCTCACACCAGAGACCTACCCACATCCAAAGTTGCTCATAATTTTTGTGTTAGCTTACATTTCTTTCAGCCTTCTTGTTCTGCACCCAGGGGTAAAGTATCCTTTGCTATGTAGATAGGGTTGTAATTTTCATTCTTTCTTGGAGGCAAAAATGCTTCCTCCTTGTCTATCTCTGGAGGAATCTTTCAGAAAAGGGGAAAGAAAAAAAAGAGAGAGAAAAMCAGAATGTTTTATGCTGAGCTGTGAAGTACATGTAACAGCCCCAAACCTCCCACAGTCTGGGGGATGAATGCTCTGCTTTGTGCCAGGGTGCCTGGTTTCTGGGCTTATGGAGACCCCCAGGAAGGAAGGGAGCAGTGTGGTGTGAGATGGAGGTATGGGCAGGGAGGCCARACCCAGGGGGAGGAATTATGGTCCCAGCCTGGACAAGGGGATGAAGGGGTGTGTGTGTCCCTATAAAAATCTGTTCATAGCTGGGGCTCTGCCTGCAGGCTTTTAGCTCACCTCTGGCTTCCCACTGCTGCCTGGGCTTGCTGTCCTCCTGCTGCATGGAAGCAGATATAGATGCATGAACGGATTTATACCTGGGCAGCAGGGAGAGTGTTCTCATAACCAACCCACTCTTGGCACTTTTTGGGAGTGACTTMCAGGCCAGCTCTCTGGGAGCTTGGGGAGAGAAAACCTGTCCATGCTGAGGAGAGTGTCTCTGGTGCTTTGGGGCCAAAATAATTAGTGTTTTTAAAAAAATATAGAAGAGACTTCTTCTTACTCAGGACAAGAGTAAAAGCTTCTGAAGTTTTCCATGGGAACAAATTCTAGTGTTTTTAATTTGGAAAGCAGTGACATGTGATGCCTTTGTTCAGTTTTAGGCGTCTTTGGGCTGTGTTTTTGTTTGTTGTTTTTCTCAAGTGAAGGGGCTGATTTTCCTCTCGGGGGGTTTCAGGCAAAGCTTTGGTTGCAGAGGCATGTCTGTAAACAGCTGGTGAGGAAGCTGTAAGCAATAGCACAACCAGCATCTTCATCTCAGCTTGTTGGGGTCCAACAGTGCTTAGGTTTGAAATGGGCCTTGGTCAAGACTCTGATGAGCCCTTCCCAGCAAGGATGTGCTCTCTGTGGAGAGAAAGCTTRTTAAGCAAGGCTGTCAGGACAACAGAGTGCTGACACATCCATTAAAATTAGTGARATGTCCTTCCCTCTGCTTCAGCTACTGGCCTGGTTCTTGGGAGCTGACTTTGTCAAGAGTACATGGGGATTGGCAAATCAATGCTGCATAGTAAGAAAGGTGTCACATAGAGCCAGAAATGTCACCAGGTCATTGCTTATGTGCTGTTTTGCTTTCCTTTAAGCATGTGGATTATGGTCTAGGAATGGGASTTCCCAATTTAGTGCTCTCACTGAGACCCTCCAAACCATGAACCGCTTGCTCCCTCCGACTTTTCTTCCCTCTGCAGCAGGATGGAAAGGAAAACTGAAGGCAGGAAAGGTAAAGATCATGGATTGAGMTAAGAACAATTTACTGCAAACAACGAGGTAAGAAAATAAGCAGCAACAGTACTAATGACCAAGGGTGCAAGAAAGAGGTGAACGATTCACAAGGGAGCACTTTGAAGCAGACAACACCTGACTGCTTCCCCTCCATGCTGTAACAACTGGAAAAGGTCCCTTCTTCCTGGATTAGACTCTCTTTCCCCCAATTCTMTACCACCTCCCTACTGACAACCATGTGAGGTGGTATAGAATAACCTCTGGGTCCTGGCCATGCTCTCTCCTGGTTACTGCAAAAATTAACCCAGTCCTGGCTGGAACCAGGACAATATACTGGACTAGGAGAGAGGCAGGTACTGTTAAACCCATCCCCAGAGTGGAGTGATGGGGGTAAAGAGCAGTAATTTTATTGTCTGCTGCTCTTTCCTAGATGTTTAAGTGAAACAATGAGGGTAGATGGCTTGTGGTACCTGGCCTCAGTGCACTGTCCCTAAGCCTGCCTGGATAGATACTTTCTTAAGCAAAAAAAGGTATTTTTCACTTACTTGTGCAAGGTCCTTGTGTCTGTAACCTCTGAGTTTTGTGCATGCCAGTGGCATGGAGCTTCCTGGCTTCTCTCCGAGATGCATTAACCCAGGAGTGCTCTCGGTCGTTCCAGCTCAGCATGTGGGTATCGATCGCTGCCGCCTGTCCCGGAGCCAGAGTGGATGGAAACAGGTTGAAGACGGCAGTGCTGGCTTGTGAACGAGCATGGGTGACATTCTGGCTCTGTGACATCAAGCTTGTCCTGTGAGAAGTGGTATTCTGCTCTYTTGTGTGATTTTGAGAGTGTTGCCATTGCTACTTTTTTGCAGAAAACCCTGACTGCAGGTATCCCTGCTCATGTTGCCTTTTCCCTGTGAGTACTGTGTGCTGAAGCACTGTCACTTGCAGCTATGGGTGTGTATATGTGTGCAAATACCCAGATAGGGGTAAGTGTCACCCTGGCTTGCATAAGAGGTGGATTTGTGCATGCTTGTGTACGAGTCCTGTGATTTTCCTTTTGAAGTTTTACAGGTGGGTGGGAGCTTTTCCTCCTCTGATCTGCGTGTGCTGCCCACCCCTTTGCCTGAGGAATGGGACAGTGATGGTGAGGATTCAGCACCTTTGGGTGCAAGGGCAGAAAGGGAATCCTCCTCAGCTTGCTGGAGCTGATCATGTGTTGAGCCAGTAAGTTCTGCTCCTCACCTTGATTGACTTCAGAGGTCACTAACTTGGGGCTGGACAATTGCCTGGGATACCACACACTGTTCCTGTTGMTCATGGAAAACTTAATTTTACAGAAACATTTCACTGATGGTAGCACAACTTTTTTCAGTTAAACAGGATGCTTTTACAAGAGCAGGGCTTTTTAAAGCAGCGTAGAGCTTTTTCTTCAACTTTTAGGAAGTGCCCACTGTGCAGGCTCAGTGTTTGTGGAATAGGGTGGCCTGTCCATGAATGCAGGAGGTCAGGTCCTGATGGAATCAGCTGGAGCTGTATGTGGACTCCCTGTGGCACTTGGTCCAGCTGGTCTTTAAGAGATGTTTGGAAGATCTTTGTAGCAAGTGAGAATGTTAACTGTGCTTAGACAGGTAAGCCCAGTGTCTACAGTTTAGGTGTASCTGGAAGTTTTCCAGCAGAACAAARTGTTGGRTCAACCARTCTGCTGACMTCAGAATATKTCTGCAAAATGTGGCTTTTTATTACCACTTTCCAGAGCTATGAGGACTGTGAGGCTTTCTTGGTTGTTCTGCCTGGTCTTGTGTCAATGCCAGGCTACATTGGTAGAGTCCAGAGTGGGAGCTGAGCTGTCCTGGGAGCTTGGCTATTAGGTATACAACCTCTGAGTTTATCCGATCTGTTGTTTTAAAAATCGTATTTTCAAAGAAAAGAAGAAAATCAGYGTTATCTTTTTCTGTGTATGTGGGTTTTTGTTTGTTTGAGGTTTTTTAAAACCTCAAACCTTTTTTGTTTTTGCTTTTTTAAAAATAATTCTTTTTTTTCAGATCATTAGAGGTAGAATGGAGGAATCCCACAGCTGAACACAAAGCTGAAGGAATCTAGACAGATCCTCTGACTCCTTTCTTCCACATTAGTATGAAAGGTTTGGTTATATTTGACTGCTGCTCATTGAAGTTATCTTTGGAGATGGCAGGAACAGCCTTGACTGTTGTGAAGATCAGCCATTTAAAGGTATTCTACAGCCTGTCACCTTTTTTTTGGGCCTCTAAGGTTGTCATTTGTGCTGGAGCTTTCCAGCAGGTCTGGGATGAGAAGGTCACCAGCTCCAGCCCATCGTACAGCCTCGAAGGTGAGGACCAAGCATTCAGCTGTGGGTGGTCTGCAGTGGTAAATTTCAAAAGCAGACAAAAATCTTTGGGCAAAACTAATTTTCTTCTAAAAGTGTCCTCCATTACACTTTACCCCCTCATTTTTATAATGGAATGCACACAACAGTACGCATATTGACTTATGTTTTCAGTCAATATCAAGATTTATTGTCCCCTGAGTTAAATGAATCACAATATTGACCTCACTGTAAGCCAATACCAGCTTAATGTATTTTTTTAAAGTATTTTGTATTCATTTTTAGTAATAGGGCCCATACAGTAGTCTATAATATTCATTTGTATTCCCCTTCTTTCTCTTTCCCCCCTTTTTTTTTTATTTCCTCGTCTGTCTCTGTTGATGGCTATCACAGCAGTAGACACTGGATTCATTTAATGAATGAGAAATAAAGATGTCCAATAGCTGGTGCACCTCCATTATAGAGACTGAATGAGTCATTTCCACAATCAGCTTGCCTTTAGCTTGGGCCAGGAAAAACAAGGTCCAGTGCCTCTAGCAGGCACTGATATAGAAACAATAGCCAAGTGTTGCTTGTATCTTACCCCTTCTTTCTTTCCTTCTTTCTCCTTTTTATTTTCTTTCTTTTTATTTCCTTTTCTTTCTGCATTTAAATTTTCCACAGGAGGGGAAAAACCCAGTATTTCTTTAATATTGAATTCCATTTATCTCCATAAATTGGTTATGGTATACGATCTAAAGGACTCAGCTGTTTTTAAAATAGGTTTATTCCTTTTCCTTTAAGATTATTTCAGATTATTTCCACACAGTATAGGCGAGTTATAAGAAGACTCATTTTGCAGACTTCAGTGAGAGCTGCACATTTGCAGTGCATCGTTTCAGATGTGGAATGTTGAACAAAGAAATTAAATTTATATGTATCACCTAAATTATTTCAGATTCATGGTTCAGCAAAGAGTTCAGATCCTAATCAAATATGTAGTTTGCATGGGCACTACACCTTTTCTCAATAATAATATGGCAGTTCTATTTACAATGCTTGAGTAGATTTTGTAATAATGCTTTTACTGAAATTTACCTTTTGTTTTTTCTGCTGCCGTCTTGGCTGCCCATTAGGCATGTGCACTCTTAGAGCAAAGATAATGATTGCAAGTAACTTTTCTTGAGAAAATGGGTGAGAAAAAATGAAATCAGGGCTCCTGTCAAATATTCCTACCTCTCAGATTTTTCCAGTGACTACTAAAATACGTGCTGATATATGGGCAAGTAGATCTGTATTCTGTGTTGAAAGGAACAGCTTGAATATCAAGGTCATGAGAAATTGTGTAAAAAGCTGCCTCGCTAGAGCTGCCCCAACTATCGCCTCGTCAACATCCACAGCCTCTGCTGTAGCATGAAGAAGAAAAACACAAGTAGAAGATGTAGAGGAGAAGAAAGGGGTGGAAGAAAAGGAATAATATGTTATCAAAGCTTAGCCCAGTGTGGGAAAAGGCAAAGGAGCATCCTTCTTTCATGTGCTAGTCCTTGCCAAGGAGGGAGGAAGCCCTGAAATGTGCATTTTTCCTTTAGTCTGTGCATCAGTCCATCAATGGACTTTAGGGTTTCCACAAAGCCATTCTCTATAAATTAAGAATGTAAAGGCAACTAATAAGAAACATTTCCCCMTTTTGTTTCTGCAGTGGATTGCAGATTCCCTGCTTGCCCCTAGAGGAGCTTGAMTCTGTGAGAATTTGGGTGACTGTCCCAATTTTGGGTGACTGTTCAGTGGGATACAAGCAGCCYCAATGGAATGGTACTGAGCTGGATCTGGGGTGTTGGAGGTAGCACGAGCATTTCTTTTGGTTTTGTTTTTCTGCACTGAGGATTGCTGTCTTGTGCTGAAAGGTTTGGTGCTGAACTCTGAGGTCAAATCTGGTAACTGATGTTTTGTTTGGCTCTTTTGTTGTTTGGTCGGTTTTCTTTTTTAATGACAAAGGAAAAATTCCTCCTTTGAAAAAACCATTGTGCCTTATCTTGGTCCATTACTCAGAATAGGTTTAGATTGTCCTRTTCAGTGATTTCCACTGGTATTGCACACCTCCAAGCCTTCTTCATGCACTGATGGTGGTGGCTGTATTTTTTTAAAGATCTGTAATATTGTTTGCTATTTGGAAGATGCTTCTCTGTGTGAATGTGACGATCAGAAAAAAAAGAAGAAAATTGTTTCCTAATATAGGATTTTCTTGCTTCTCCAGTYCTTGTTAGGAGGAAGTGGGAAACCCAGAGGGGAAAACATTCTTCCCCAAAGCAGTTATTATGTTCCTCTCAGACTTTTATCGCTTTAACTTTCTCTTTTTTTTGTAGAGTTGCTTGTCTAAAATTCTTATTCTGACACTGTGGGTACTGTAACACCACTGCTTCTGGGGAATTTTGATGCTGAAAATAGGTGGCTAGGGAACACATGAGAAACTGTTATTTGTAAGGCTTACCATATTGCCATTTCAGTACTTTCTTGTTTGAAGAGCTCTGACTCCCTGAGCAGCTACTTTACATTTTTTCTTTGGCATGCATTTTTATTGGGAACAAAGTAATCCAGAAAACAGTCAAAGGATGGTGTTTTACCCTCCAAATCCTTCCTCTCTTCCAGAAATACAGCTTCCTTTCTCCTTAGTGAGTGAATGAAGACTTAGAGAGGAAGTAGATACAAATGAAATATGAAGTTCCTCTCTTTGCTTCTGGTGTTTTATTTTGTTCAGGAAAGAAACCACAAACTCAAATTCCCTAGAAATAAGAAAAYAGAGCAGAAGACACTGGAAGGGCAAAAGGAATTGCTTGGAGATGACTGCCCCATGTTCTGTATAGGGGGTGAGAAGCCAGCTGTGTAAATCTTTTTGGCTGAACTTCCCCATTTCAGAGGAAGGAAGGAATTCTTTCTCTCCCTTATAGCTTAAAAACTGCGAGGTGAAAATATAAAAACGAGTTTATAATTAGATTTTAAAATCTTCCTTCCAAGTCCTGACATGCCTAAGGCTGTTTGAGCAGTGAAGGGTGATGGGTTTCCTTGAAGGAAAGGAAGAACAAAAACCAATGAGAAACACGAGTATTGAAGCAGAGAGTGAGCTGTGATGATGCTCAGAGAGAAACTGTGAAGGAGCACACCAGGGAGGGCATAGAGAATTTAGGATTTTGTATCTTACAGCAAACAGAGTAGATCTCTGTCAGCTATATATTAATTGGTACAGGAATGCAATTACGCACCAAAGAAGGCAAAATGCTGGGCTTGTAAATGCAGTTTTGTGTCCAGAGGTGCATCTTTGAAAAATCCCTGGTTTGTTCAAACTTTGATCTCATTGATCAGGTGTTAGCACCAGGTAATTAAATGATAAAATAGAAAGCRAAAGTCCAATAAAAGCTCCCTTTTTTTCTTAATGATGATGAACTTAACATTCTTAGTAGCTGTTTTCAGGCAGAAGAATTGCATTTGATATCTGGTCAATAGTGCATTTGCTTATTAATGCAGTGAATGATTTAAAATTTATCAAATGAAAAATTCAGATATTTATTATTAGGCATGATAATGCCTGTAGTTCTAACACAGTGCTTAATTTATTTTAAGAAGTAACTTTCTCCTACTTTATAAAGGTTCCTAGTAGATGTTGCTTTACTGGGAGAAGGAATGGCAACAGAAATAAAGTGG
>NW_026623705.1:37871-109500 GCF_030028575.1 Malurus melanocephalus
TCTTAAGAAGGGTTTTGTAGAGAGGAAACTAACRGGAGGCAAAACCAGCCAAAACCATTTGTTCTTCTAGGCGTGGGATTCAGCAGAATAAAAAAATGACTCTGKTTTTTGGGAATGCTGAACTGAAGTGAGTTCAAACAGGTAAATACCAGTCTCCCACAGACTGATTTAAGCTTTGCAGGGTTACTATGCAGCTGATGGCAAGGTGAGAGGGGAGGGGACCCAGGGTGCAAGGGCATAGGAAGATCTGCAGTTCTGAGATCCTTGAACAGTGCTGGCTCATCCYTGTTTCACCMGTGTTGGAAGTTTGCTGGAAAAAAYTGCTCAGGAAACACTCAGRAGCATCCTGTGCAGCAGAGCTAGGWGTGCAAGGCAGGAGGAATAGGAAGGAGTTAAGTGAAGAGCTTTTTCGGTGGAGAAGCTGAGCTGAACAGACCTCTCACACAAGGTGTGAGTCTGTTAAAGGAGATGATGAAGGGAGCTGGGTCACACCAAAAACCATCATTGCCTTTTTCCCCTGCCAGTGTTGAGCTCTGGTTCTCCTCGGTGTCTCTGCTCTGACCTTTAGGAGCCCCAGGATGGGCATTCCCCTCCTGCAGAATGTGACCAACCCTTTCAGTGAGCACCGTGGAAGGAGTTAAGGATGCGAGCTCAGCCTGAAGTTCAGTTTCCTGGCTTGTGTTGGTTGTTGCCAAAACCTTAATGTTGCTTTAATGCATTTTTGTGTTCGTGAATCCATATTCCAGAGCTGCCGATTGCACACACTAACCCTTTTTATGTGACTAAAAGCCAGCTGTAGTATCCTTGAAGAATCAAATGCTCTCATAGCTCTGGAAATTGCTCTGGGTGTGCATGCGTGTTTATTTGTGCGTCAGCTCTTTTAATCTTTCTACTGAAAACCTAATATACTGTAACTGGGACATTTTCAAAAAAGAGAACACTTCAAAACAATTCTAAATATAAATTAAATCCATTTCCAAATGGCTTGTTAAAAAATGCACATGGTTTATATTTATTATATCATTTTTTTGTTTTATCACCTTGCAAAATTTTACAGCATAGAATCTTATTTAATGCGGGGGCATTTTAAGCAGCAATATTAGACAGCTGTATGTGCGTCATACTAAGAGATTTTTACAGGATATTAAAGTTGGTTCTGATGTAACCTGGTGTTTTGGGCAGCATAGATTAGGCATTTTCCATGTTTGTACCTTTTTTTTTTTTAACTAGGTGCTTTTTTTTTTTTTTTTTTTTTTTTTTTTTTTGCCCCTCCCAAAATAACATTTTAGTCCTTGATTCCAATTGTTCTCAAGGTGTAAGGAAATTCAGGCCAGACTGATTGAGAAACTGCTCTCTGAGCTTATGTGAATAACAAAGCGTGGCCCAGATACCATCTCAGCTGAAATTAGGGGTAATTATACTCTATCRTGAATTACATACATAGTTAAAATAAATAACAAAGCACAATGTTCATATTCGGGTGATTAATTTTTTTTCCCCAAGTTCTGTTTGCGTTAACAATTCTTCCATTGCAATCAACATGACAATATTGCTGGGTAGCAGCAGCACCTGAATAAGTGCCARCCTGATTTGTTGTTTTTTCTTTTTTTTCTTCAGCCTCCAACAGGCACAAGCAGGTTTAATGTTAACCCAACTCAACTCCAGCTCCTTTGCTGGTTCTCACACCCTCCAGGTCAGAGCTAAATCCCCTATTAATTARACAGAAATTATATCCGAAATAAATCACTTGGTGCAAGAAACCCACGGTGGAATTTTTTGAAAGATGTTTGCAATAATTAAACATTCTGTGACTGGTGACATTTTAAATAACTCTTAAAATACCAACCTATGTTGATATTTAAAATAGGCTCTTCAGTGGAAAGGCAGTGATCCCATTGAGCAAATAAGATAAACCACATCATCATATCAGAAGGGGGGGGGAGAAAAAAATCATCCAACAGCAGCAAAAAACTCCCAAATGTTTTCATATGGCAAAAGTCTTAAAAGTGTTTGGAAGATACTGGTTGGGGGTGATTCTGYGGATTCTTGTGAAGGAAGAGCTGATAAATTTTGAGTATCTATGAACTCCAGCCTGAGTTATTGAAGGGTGTGAGGTGGGTGTCCTGGACCATGGCCATTGGTGTGGGAGCAGAGKGGGTCTCAGATTTTGGCTGGTCTTTTAGGGTTTTGCTGTCTGTCACCTTCTGCWCTGCACCTTTCCTCCTGACCTGTCAATTTCAGGGGCATTTTGTGCAATCAAGCGGAAACCCGAGTATTTCGTCAGTGTCCCCAGGCAATGTGCCACTCGGGCTGACGGGAGCTCACGGCAATGCTGCTGCACACTTGCACGGGCTTGCCTCACCCTGTGCCCACTGGCTTTGGAAAACATGCAAACGAAATAATACCTCACCACCACCAAAAAAAATCCTGCCATGGCTCCCTTCTCCCAGAGAATGTGGGGGAAATAAATAGTGAGTCTTGCCTGCATGGAGAAAGAGAGGAGGTGGGGGAGTGGTGGTGTAGGAGGARAAACTGTGTACTTTGGTGGTGACTGGTCTTTGTGGCCAGTTGGAACATCTTTGTGTAATGCCTCTTGCAGGTTGGAGGGAAGATGTTTGGATGCCTTGCCAGTTTGGGGATTGGGTTGGTAAATTGGTTTTTGCACTTTCCTCTTGTGCTCATGGCCTAAGTGTTTGCATCCACCAGCTGGGAGCAGGCAGAGGAGAGTGGCCGTGCCCTCTGCCCTGAGAAGGAAGGGAGTTTGTCCTGAGCTGGGAGGACCTAGAGACCCCTCCAAGCCTGTCCTTCCCCTGCCCTGGTCTGTGTGAGTTTGCAGTCTTGGAGCAGGCAGGGGTACCTTGAGMTTAAGTGCAAAGATGGGGATGAGAACAGTCTTCCTTTGGGAAGTACCAGCATCTCACATGGGTCTACTGCTGAGCTTTCATTAAAAGTGTGACGTGGTTTCATTAAAGGTACGATGTGGAAGCGTTTCCATACAGAGACTGAAAGCTGTCACACAGCATGGATATACTCTAATTTCTTCAAGATGTCTCATGTCTGGCCTCTTTTCCAAGCAAACTGTCCCTGCGGCATCTACTCTTAGCTGCTCTCCATCTAGGTGGACCATGCCCTTTGCCTGTAATCTTTGCCTGGAAAAGGACCCTGTGTGCAGCCTAAYCTATTTTCTCAAGGAAAAGTCAGGAAATCCTGTTTGTCTTGGTTTAGTCTATTTTTTTTAACTGCATTTTACATTCCACCTGGATTTTATAGCAGGCAATTTCAGCGAGAGGCAYAGGGAACCAATAGACTTGGCATGTCTTTACTTGAGGAAAAATTGTCTTTCCCACTGCTGCAGCAGCCTGGCTCCATGTCTGGAGCTCCCTTGCGTTTTGCTGGAGCTTCTCTCCTGGCTGTTTGCAGGGAATGAAGCCAAGGAGGGTGCATGGCCAAGGAGAAGGGGCAGCGTGGTGCTCATCTGGAACATCTGGGTGGCAGCTCAGACCAATGGCTCGTACCTGCAGATTGGATTTTGGAACGTTTGGGAAAACTCCGTTATGCTGCTTCTGCCAAACTCATGGCTTTGCCTGTCTAATCCTTTTTCTCCTTGGAGGATTAGTTTCTAAGATTGGGACAAATCTTTCTGGGGGAAGAAGAGGAGGAGTAAGCAAACACAACTGTTGCTTGGAACAAGAATTAAGAAGATAAAATGCGAAGAAATGTTGGCACAGACCGATTTAATCTCCAGAGTGTTCTTCAGGGTTGTGAGCTATGAAGCTGAGGCTTGGACTACAGGAACACCTGGACAGGTAAAATGCAATAGTCCCTCTCTGTGCTGGTGAATGCATGTCCTCCTCCTGGTCTAAGGCCTGAAGGTCGGGCAGTTGATGGCTTGTGACTGAAGTTACAAAACTGCTGTGGCACTGCTGCTCCAAGCTCTGATGGTCTGGGAGGGTTTCCAGGGTCCATCTCTGCTATCTAGCTTAAAACCCAGCCATGATGCCCCTCCTTCCAGGGAAGGTGGACTGGGATAGTTGGTCGCCTGCACCTATCAAAGTGGTTTCGATAATTGGTACCGGCAGATACAACTGATTGCTTGTCCCATTTGCTTGATGCTTTTAGCGGGGTGTTGAGAGCTGTACCCCGAGTGACTGCGTGGCGGTTTATTTCTCGCCGTTATTAATGATTCGGGAAGCACTGGTTGGATTTCCCGAACCAGGGCGGGTGCGTGCCGGCGGAGAGCGGCGGGGCCGGGTCTCGAACCCGCGGCCCCCGCTCCGGGCCGCTGCGGCGGGCGGCCGGCAGAGGGCGCTGGGCCCCCAGGCACCGGGGAACCGGGACGGGGGGAACCCGCCGGGGCTGCCCCGAGACCCYCGGGACACCGCCCCCTCCTCCCCTTTTCTGTGCCCCTTCCGCACGGGCACGGCGCAGAAAAAAAGGAGGGGAAGAATAAAATTAAAAAAAAACAAATCCCAATTTTAGCTAGACAAAACTTTTTCCCCGTGGAAGCGTCGCCCCCTGCGTGGCCTGGGGATGCACAAACCCATCCTCGCTGACGTTCGCTCCGAGCCCACGCAGGGAGCGCTCACCATCCTRTATATTCCATCCCATATATTCGTTGGACCAGGTTTTTGGCACGTTGGGGCGCTTTAAACTTGAGCGGATTCATGTACAAATCAATCCGGAATTGGGAAACCATCACTTCCCTTATGTACACATCTCTCCTGCATTACCAGTTTTCCAGCTGGGAAGGCTGGCAGGCAGACGGCTTCAGAGGAGGCTGCCAATGCTGATTCATGACCCAGCCCACAAAGGATATTAATATGGTACCATAAGAACATTTTCCCCTCCAAGACAATGAATGTGTAATTTCTGTGATGCAAGTGGGGGTCAGTTTGATGCTGCTCTCTTGCCAGTGAGTTATACAATAAGTTTATAAGAGTACTTGTTGGACAGAGCCAAAACCTCAGAATCGCTTTTGGAGCCAGTTTTTTTACCCCATTTGGTTTACTGTGAGCCCCCGGTTTTTGGCCAGCTATAGTCATACTATATATTAATTTTATTCTGCAATTTTAGAAGGCACTGTAAGGTTTAAGAATATTTTTTCCAGTTGTCACGTTTCTAAATACGCTGTCTTTTTTTTTGCCATATTCAATGCCAAAAAGCACAGCTTAGGAATGTAGTAGGAACATAGGAACTGCCACAACAGTCCATCTTGTCAGTCTCCTGTCTCTGTCGGCTGCTGGTGCCAGATGCAAATTCTTGAAGCAACTACGTAAAAGAAATTCTCTTAAAATAATAAAAAAAAAAATTGAGGTGTGGCAGGAGGGTAGGAAAATAAGAGTTTCAGAAGAGACTGGGCATATAAAGCCTTTTTATTTATTTTATTTATTTATTCATTCCAGCTACTTACAGGTTTGTTTTACAGAACTTTAAGCTGATTTTCATTTTTCCTTCTCTTGCTTGTTAGCCTGCAACTGTACCACATATGGGAGGTAGCAAAAGCAGAGCAGGGACCGTCTTACTTTCTGTTTCAGGGGAAGAGAATATTCTTTTTATGTTAGGAGGGGACGAAAACGGTGATTTGTCAAAGATCATGGGAAGATGCAGCAGATCATTTAGCAGAGGGGGCAGCGAGGATGCAGCGCCGTGCCGGGAAGCGGGATGTGCTGAATATCTTCACAGCAAGTTCATCTAGCCTGTCTAATGGCTAGCTGTTGTTTGAAGTGCTTGCATGAAAGCACAGCACCGTGTGAGCGCYAGGAAATTCAATGGTACGAGGGAGTTATTTAGCTTATGCCCTTGAGATTAATCACACGCTCGGTAACTTAACTCCAGAGCCATCTCTGCCTGCTGCAATGTGATTTAACTGCGATAGCAGCCAAGGACCGGGCACTTTGCAAAAATCCTGATGTCAAGTATTTTTGATGTGGAGTGGAATCCCCAGTTTCCGACGTGCGGCTTCGCAGCCAGCAGAGCAGCAGGATTTGCTCCCTGCCTCAGTTAATCCTCTGGGAACTGTATTCCTTATCACCCTCGGGAGCCCGCTGGGCTTCGGTGGTGACGAGGCACAGAGGGGAGAAAGCTGGAGCAGGTACAAATCTCGGGGACACCACTGTGAGTTGCGAACGTTCCCGCTGATGTCTGTGGAATCATTTTCCATGCTGCAAATGAGAGTGAAATATCCTCCAGGTGTTCGGTGTCGAGGACTGTGAKCTGATCTTTTAGCGGGTTCATTAGCTGGGTGAAGGGGGCTCTCATGGCATTTCCTGATGCTCTCGTGGGCAGGAAGCTTTCTGGAGACTTCACACGAGCATTCAGTATGAAAGCACACAGAAAATGCAGGGGATTAGAAGAGGCTTGTGTATAAAAGTTACTAACCTTATGCTGGATCATATTCATAAAGGATTTCAGGGATCAACATATTCCTCGGTCAAGAATCTTCCCATCCTTGCTGATCAGTGTACTGGATGAAGGACATCATTAATTTAAATGAATGTCTTGTGCTTGTGTCTGAAGCTTACCCTCATTCACTGACAAGGAAAATAAATGCTTTTTTCTTCTCTTTATTGCAACCCTGTCTAGCATGGGCCACCTACATTCATGGAGATATTTTTTCCGTGCACATGTCCCCCCAAAATGTCGCCCTAAATGATCAAGAGGAGAAAAAATAAAARGGACATTCCACATACATAAAATATGTAATTAAAATGATGAATTATTGTAAGATAGAATATTAGCCTTTTGACATTTTAATCTGAGCAGGAGAGAGTGAGAGAGTGCATTTGGAGCCGCTCAATTAAATTTAGAATTTTTTCCCCTCCATTGTTATGAATAAATAGAAAGATTCTGTAGCAGTCTGCGGAATTATTAATTGCAAGTACTGTAGAAGGTGCATGCACCGTATCATGAAATGGAGTATCATTGTTAGTGACTATATTTCTTGGTAATTAAGGCCCAGACTAATGATGCAAGTTTTCTTCAGCATGATTTTCATCTGATTATGAGGCTGCTTCATTAAGAGCACTCAGACTAACGAGCTGTAGCTGTAATAAAGTAATTTTCTGTCTTGTGCTCTGATTGATAAAGAGTTTCTATAGCTAAAAGGAATTGAAAATATAATTATAATTAGAAATGGTTGAATAAAGTTATTACAGGATTGCTGAAGGGTAGTGCAATTGACACCATAATGTTTTTTGGAAGTGTGCATCTTAAAATTAGACTTTATAAAAGGAAGGGGGAAAAAAAACAACCCGCAACCCCAAAGCCTCTGTGCTAATAAATGGGCCGAATGTTGCTGCTTCCATAAAATGAACTGTTAGATTAAAGTAAAATGAGGTTTTCCCACATTGTTCAGAACAAGAAAAACATATGCAGGAAGAATGCTGTTGCCTTTCTTCCCAGCATTCCTSTTAAGTGAAGTAAAGCTTATGAAAGTGCTTTTTACTCCATTTATAAAAATTTTCATGTTGCCATATGCTGCAAAAAAGATCTTTTTGATTAAGCTGATGTGTTTTGAAGCATACGGTATAATTTTGGTGTTTCCCTTTAAAAATGTGCAAAGAGTTATGCGAGTATTTTCTATGCATTTGCATACGGTAACCAGTGGTCTTTTAAKACGTGTTTTTGAACAGAGAGTTTTTCCTTTCTTTCTGTCTTGTTTTTAATCTCCTTGCATTGGCCAAYATCAAAATATAACTGGGTCAAATACAAGGGCTTTCTTTTTTTTCTCYAGGGGAAGCAAATCAACTTTTTATCCCAGAAACCTTATTCTTTTTTATGATGTTCATATTATAAACAGCCCAAACTCTGTTAGAGCAATCCTTTGTGCGTATGTCATAGGATATATATGCTRTATTGATAGAAAAAACTATAATAAGGGTTTTATTTAGAATTAGCTGATGCACTTTAGTACTCAGAAGTTGTTTGACTTATTTAATTTGGAGGCTTTCTGTATTGCTGTATCTCCCTCTTTGGAAGTCATGCATATATTTTAAGGCTACAGTTATGCACATTTGGTTATGTAAATCTGTCCCATGCAGACTCCAAGGAACTTTATTGTATTGGATTGAAACAAACAGTAGATCATCTAGATGTATATTTATGCTAATTAACTTAAAGCCAGCATTTTGCATTGATTGCTCAGTCATAATGCTTTTCGGAAGATTTTTAGAATTTTTGAAAATCATTCTTAACACATTATATGGTGATAAAAGTGTGTTATTGGAATACCATTAGCAGGAATAAAAAAAGAGCAGAATTTTATTGGTTGTTCATTGAAAATGTTAGCTGTGATTAGTTACATAATCCTACATTAACCTGTAAATTAAAATTCCTTGGTGCAATTTGATGGCTGATTTAATTTTGTCTTTCTTTGTTTGCCGCAGGCTAATTCCATTATGAATTCTTTATACAGCCTTTTCCCTCAATGATTAGCAGCTTCTACTCAAGTTCTGATTACTATTGTACACTTAGCACTACATAAAGCTGGGGATTAATATTCCCCTGAAGAATTGTTGCTATGGATCTGCTCTATTCCTTCTAAGAGATGTTTCTGCAGCTTCAATTGTCCATAAATTATGATCTCTAGTGAATTATCAGTGGGAGTGAACTAAGCTTAACAAGCTGAAGAGAGCACTCTAGTTCTGAAAGAAAAAGGGAGAGAGAGATAAAAAGATTCTCAATTATTAATTGCAAGGTTTCCATAATACAGAAGTGGTGATATTTTCTCTATCTTCATTCCTGTGAGAGTGTGAGAAATCAGGGTGAGTCAGAAATACTGAAGTCCTAACCCCCTCCAGCACTTAGAGATAAAACCTASAGGAGGATCTTAATTATGTGGAGACAGAGGTAGAAAAACCAGCCCYGTCATCCTGAGTTTTAAGTTAGTATTTTGGCTCTTCTCATTTCTGTTTCACCATTGCTGTTCTCCTGGTATAGTTTTCAGTCTGTCSATAGCACTGTTAGTAGCCTGGCTCAACTGCCTTTAAAATATAGTTGGGATTAATAGGGGATTTAATTGCAGATGTCTGAGGAGCTTTCATATTTGGAGAGGTTTTATTAAGAGACAGCTATTCCRGTTCAAGTTTGTGAGCACTTTGCTATGCTCCCATCTGTTCCCCTTTGTTAGGGCTTTAAAGTCATATTTCTCCTACTGATTCATGGCTCTTTTCCTTCTCCTCCCTTGAAAAATCTGTCTTGAAGGCTGCACTGCAGCGTTATTCTTTCTTGCTGGGTATGTTCAATTTTCCTAATTGAAATGATCACGTCCTTCTGCCTTCCAGCCCCAGCCAAGCCCCCTCTTTAGGCTGCAGATTATTGGGGTTGAAGGCAGCTGTGACTTTGTGTGTGCCTCCTTTTCAGGGAGATCCTTGGGGACACACAGCTGGCTCTGCAGCCACTGTGCCTGGCTCCTGCCAGGTCGGGGTGGCAGTGACCTGGCATCACTGCCCAGCAGAAGCAGAGCTGCCTTGCCTTTACTCACGGTACAGGATCAGAATGTCTTTGGCTGTTCCAGGCCAGAGGGAGCATAAATCTCCAGTTCAGTTAGACTGAAGGTGTATTTTAGGCTGTCTTGAGACCCTTACACATTTAAAAAAATTCCTGTATGCTAAAAGCACCATTGGATTGCCTCTGCTAAACTACCTCATGCACTGTGGTACACTATCTGTAGTGGTAAATCATATTTATTTGCAATCTTACAGAGACTCTAACTCTAGAGTTACTGTACTTTCTTGAGGCCTGTCTGATAACCTGCCCTTGCCCAAAAGAGTTGTTTAGGCGCTGGAGCTGACAGTGTTTCAGACCTATTCCAAGAGAAACAAATAACTTTTAAYGTGTGACTAATAGGAGGTGTTTTTTCATCTCTCTTTTCAAAGCTCCACTTGATAATATTCAGCAAAATCTGTGTGTGTTTTAAATTAAAACCAGCAGCTGAGTCCAACTGGTGTTTTGTGTTTGGAGCTAATGGCAGCAAGAACAAAGGTGGGTCAGTGAGGTTACTGGGTCTGAATTCTCTGCTCTGCTTAGTCCACTTTGTGCTGCCCACTGGAACTGTTGGACATGCCCACCAGCCTGTAGCACAACTAACAGATTATGGAGTATACAGAGGAGTTTTTGACTATCCCCAAAAACTAGAAAAATTGAGGCGATGTTAGGGTGGTTCCCTGCAGAAGGGCAAACTTGTTTCTTACTTTCTTATTTTTTTTTGTAATTTTTTTTGTTTCTTTCTCACCTGTGTGTTCTCTGCAGTACTCAAAAACTCTGTGTGATGGACAATTTGACCTTATAGTTTTCTTTCAGTCTGTCATGTTAAATAACACACTATTCTTGAGGAAGCTGATCTTTTTCCTCCCAAAGCACTCTCTTGTCTTCATAGCCTCCTCTTCCTCRATTAATTGAAGAACTGTTGAAATTTTACTCCTTTTCCTTGGATTTTGACCTGCCTAGTCTTATTTGGGTGTTTTGGAGCTCTGTTGTGAAAAAWAGTGTGTCACACATTTGCCTCCTGATTTTAAATTTGCTGTATCTCTTTTAGATAGCTGTTTTCCACCCTGAAGATTATTGCCTTCCTACTTTGAGTGTCTACTCCTGTGGTCAGGAGCTGGTTTTGCTTTTTTTGCTCCTTCCCCGTTCTGTTGGGTTCTTTTCCATGTGGGGGAATCAGAACTATCTGCAGTCCTCCAGACTTGGATGTGTTGTGAGTTTGTCAAAATCACATTTTCTTGTGTTTATTGGCATTTTGTTGTCCAATCACCTAGAGCTGAACAAGTCCTTGTGAGCYTTGGGTGGGGCTTTGGGGTGATATTTGCCCTCATGTGCAGACAATGATCTTTCTGTTAATCCTTCTACAGAAGACAGAGAAGTGAATGAAGGCAAAAGAATGAATGTAAAAATTTCTTTTCATGTGAGTGTTTGTTACTGCTGTTAGTTGGTGTCAAGGTTGTCATGGTGAGGGTCTTAACTTCAGCCTCACATACAGCCATGCCAGTGAGTTACTGTCATCAGTGCTATACCAGGCTGTGGTGGCCACTACTTTTTCTCCTTTTCTTTTYATTTGGCAATGGAAATCATCATTCTCCTGACTTCTCTGTTTTCCAGGTGAGATCCTAGTTCTAGGGTCATCTYTAGCATTCACCCTACACATCACTGATCAAATATCAAGGAAATGAAACAGTAATTGCTCTTATTCCTTTTCGGGATTGGGTCTAGCTGTGCCTGGAGCTGGCTTTGCTTCAATTTGAATTCGGTAATATTTTTTATTATAATCCAGACCAGTAGAATAGATGAAATATTAGTCTGAGCTTGTTTTCAGTTCAAGTTGATCTCTCCAGCCGGGATAAACCCCTTAAGTTCTCTGCTCAATCCTGTCTAGCCATCTCCATTTGAGTGTCTGATGCCTCTCCAATGTTATTACTGCCTCTCTCGTCTCCCCAAAGTGCTGGTTTCTCTCTCTCTCTCTGCTCTGTCATATTCAAGTGGACTRAAAGTGGTGAAAGAGGGCAGCAGAGATCCTTTTTAATAGTGTGTCTGCCTCAGCTACAAAAAGGAGAGCTCCTAAAGCAGAGAGGTGTTTGTAGCAGCCTGGTGCAGGGCTGGGGATGATGCCAGTGGGACTCCAAGGGGGGGGGGAAGCACAGGGATGGAGAATGGTCCAGCACAAGGCAAAGATGCTCGTGTGCCCCTGTGAAGCCAAGTCTGCACAAAGCTGGATCAGTCCTGAATAAAGGAAAGGCCTCAGAATTGTACTGATGATGGAGCAAATAAGATGCAGCCCCAGAATGCTGTAAATGTTCAGGTATAAATGTGTGTACCTGTTCAACAGGTGAGCCAAACCAAGCTCAGCACTGAAAAGAATATTGACTGGACTTTTCCAGCCCAAAAGGTTTGCAGGTTCTATACCCTTTTTGTCTCTCCCAGCATTATGTTTTCTCTTTCTTTGACCACAGAGCCATGTTGACTCTGATCCAGTAACCCCTAAACATATTTCTGGAGAACTGCTGATTAGCCACACACTTCCTGTGTTTGAGCAGTTAAATACTCCGACATGACTTTTTACTTGGCCTGGCTTAATTTTGTCCTATTTTTTTTATATCTGTTTCTGTGATTTATCAAGAGCATTTGAACCTTCTTCCTTCAGCTGTCTGCTAGTGTGAAAAGTGCTAAACTTTGTACAAATGAATTTTTGCTCTTCCTTGATTCTAAATTGGGCTGTCAAAGAATAATTCTTATACTATGAGCARCTGACATACATTGTTCTGTAGGTTCCTGAGTCCGTGTAACCTTAAAGGAAAAATTTTACTCCTTTGTTGGTGGCTTTACCTCTTCCTGCGGGAAATAAACCTGGAATTTTAGGGCCAGAGGGCAATTTTTCACATTTAAGCTGTCTTGCCTAATTTGCTGTTTTATTTGTTTCTAAGTCAGATCATAATGACACTGTGGCATTTTTTCATTAACAACATATCTTCCTGTCAGAAAATTCACATGACAGTGAAAAGTGACTCCATAGAAAACTTCATCTACACCCTTGACTGTCTTTCTCGGATGTGTTTGAGTTTAGAAACTTCACCTCCACTCCCCTCCTGTCCTCCTTTCTAGCAATGTCAATACTTAATGAGAGATCTACATGGCAGAGGTGCTCCTTGCAAGTTTCTGGTTGAGCACTGAAAAAAATATTTAAGCAATATGACAGAAGAGCCAGTGCAGTTCTGGGGAATCATTGCACATCTCACACAAAAGTTAAGGGCAGCAGACCCCAAATGTCTCAGTGCCCGAGAAGGGCACAGACTTGCTGTGCTGAAGAACAGTAATAGAGACAAGAAAATGAGAGGATAGAGGCAGCCTAGACAAGAAAATTTACAGAGTGTTGTAGAAATAAATACACTGCCAACAGCTTGTCACATGCTCCATTCACGCATTTACTGAACTCTGCAGAAATAGATGTGTTTAATCAAAGAACYGGAACTTTTAAAGAGATCTGTTGGCAAGTGAACCTCTGCCAGATTTGTTTGCTGGACATAAAGCTATGTCTGTAGCAGGATGGAAAATATTCCTTGATTCAAAGATTTACAGCAAGGATGAATTTACCAGTCRGGTAGATATTACACCACATTTTAACATGTTTAATCCAAAGATTATCTGTCTGAAAATGAAACTTCTAAACTTTAATTCTGAAATTTTGTGGGCCTTCTAGATTACCTATTTGGCAGAGATCTTCAGTCCTACTGTATCTCTTTTTCCATAGGTGGTATAACCCAGGAGTGAGGAATTCTTTTTGTGGAATAGTACTTTTAAATAAGAGTGGCTGATCTGGAGTGCATGAAAATATGATAATTTTCAAGTAATTGCCTTTCCTTAATTTTTATATTCAGYGGCTCCCACACCACTCTGCAGCAGCTCTGACGACCAATGTCCTAAATTCTGATTGCTGTGGACTTGGTGCTAACTTTCATTGATGAAAATAGGCTCGGGGCCAAAAGTCCTGTGTGAATATTTGCAATTCCTGTTAACCTCAGCAGGGTGTAGTGCGCATTAAAATTACTTGTGGGACCATCTCCATCTTTCCTATTAAATTTCTTATGTGTAATGTGGTCACTAGTGGTGATCCCCAGGGTTCAGTATTGGGCTTAGTCCTGTTTAGTATCTTTATCAATAATCTGGATGAAGGGATCGAGAGCACCCTCAGTAAATTGGTGGATGACACCCKGTTTGGTGGGAGGGTTGATTTGCTGAAGGGCAGGAAGGCTCTGCAGTGGGGCCAAGAAGGCAAATGACACCTAGCCTACATCAGCAATAGTGTGGCATTGGGACCAGGGAAGTGATTCTTCCCCTATACTGAGCACTGATGAGGTCACACCTCGSGTCCCCTGTCCAGTTCTGGGCTCCCCCAATTCAGGCAGGAAGTGCTGGAGCGAGTCCAGAGATGGACAACAAGGCTGGTGAAGGGTCTGGATGGTAAATCCTACACGGAGCAGCTGAGGGAGCTGGGGCTGCTTAGTCTGGGGAAAAGGGGTCCCAGGTGTTCAAGAAATGACATGACAGTGCTACGGTTTAGTTGACAAGGTGGTGTTCAGAAGTTGAACTTGATGATCTCAGAAGTTTTTTCCAGCCTAAATGTTTATGTGGTCCTGTGTAATGGCTCCCTATTAAATGTTAATATCCTCTGCTTCTTTTTATCTCACTCTCTAGTATCTCCAGTTTTCAACTTTCTCTCCCCACATTTTTATATTTTAAGATAAACTAAATAACAACCAGAATCTCCATGGACATACCAACAGAATAAAAGCCACTAAACTTCTTCAGACCAAATGTTCAGCAAATCCGGTGTCCTGTTCCTGTTGATAGCTGCAAATTGATGCTCAGGGAAGATTGATTGTGTAAGTGCTCAGATTAATGTGTTCTTATCAATACTCTCCTAATCCTCCAGTACTTTCCATGAAAAGATTTCCTGATCAATGTGTGGTATGTACACATGGATTTTTCACCATGAACACTGAAAATATTATGTAGTCCCAGCATCCTTTGCTTAGGAGTTCTCCAGATGGCTCTTCATACAACAGAGGTGTTAGACCTCCTCAGGTGTGTTTTGACTTTTGACAAGCTTTATTTGATGATTCTTAGCACTAGTATTGCAAGATTTGGTCAACAATCCTTCCCTTCTCTCTTCCTGATTTTATGTGCTGTTGTTTAGGTTCTTACCACACCAAAAATAATTTCTTTTGCCAGATTGAAGTGTGGCAGTCTATTCTGTTTTGCGAAGAAACATTGTTCAATGTGCAAATGTGTGTGGATGAGCCTTAGCTGTGTTGGATGGCAGGTGACTGAGCCTTGTACAAAAGGAGGTGGCTGAATCCAAGTTTCATTCATTCTTGTGCCTGTCCATTCCWAGCAGCTAATTTCTGGAATTAGTGAAGTGTTTGTTGTTCTGTCCCTTGACATCATCATGGGGTTTGTTGTTGRCTAATTCTCCTGCAGAGAAGCTGAATATTTTGTATCTGTTGTGTTTCTGCTTTGAGCTGGTGTAGAGGAATGAATTGTGGACAGTCAGCTCTYSGGCTGATATAAATCAGCMCAGCCCTGTTGATTTCAGAAAAGCWGTACAGCTGGGTTRGCCAAATCTTTTGATGTGTATGGGAACTGCTTACTTTCCTATCATAAAAGTGGTTAAGTGTGTGCCTGACTTSAGGCATCTTCCAAAGAACAGCGCTGAAAAGGAGTTGATGCAATAAACCTTCTCCACAGTACTATATTCCTCCTCTGATGTTTCAGTATGTGCAGTAGTCAAAATGTTTGCACATGGGTTATTATTATTTTAACCCCCAGTGAACTTGTCTCCCCAGCAGGAGCTCAGATATACAAGATAAAGTTAATTGGGCTCCCTTTCAAATGGAGAATTTAGACCTCCTTCCGGCTTTCCAGGTAAAAGGAACGTGTTTTGGACTGTTGTTATCTCTTCCTTCTCCCTTGAGCTATGCTAAGTCAAATACTGTAAGCTGATAAACATTATTCTAACATTGGTAACACTTGTATAAACTCTGGTGCCGTTCCCTTCTTAACACCTCCCACTTCCTTGCATCCGTGTAAATTCTTTGCCCCAGCATGGTGCACAAAGGTCCGATACGGATCGTGTAACACACCCRATACAATGAACGCTTTCTTTCCATCTTTGCTGGACTCTGGAACTCTTTTTGCTTTCCTTCTGTTCAGCACTGAAACCCAGGCCAGCTTGCCAGTGATTTATTGGGTATTCWGGGTTTCCAATGATTTACATTTTCCATCTTCCCTTGAAGGCATTCGTGCTGCTTCAGGAGGATGTGGTGTTTGGCTTTAATGTAAAATATTCTTCGCAGTGATTTGACTTCTGAATTCAATAGAAYTACCTTCTTCGTAGGAGTTTTAAAAGCAGTACTACTAGCTGGATKTGGGCTTGAGAAAGAATAAAAGGAAAGTTGCTATTTGCAAGCATATAAAAAAATGTAATGATTTTAGGTTGGTTTTTCTTTGCTCTGGAAAGAGAGGAAGAAATCTTGGTTWGACTGACCCTGATGAAATCATGTGGAGTATAAAAAGAAGTCCATGTTTTTATAGGCATTTATCTAATTGGAAGATGCTKCTTCTTTTCTGCTMAAGGTCTAGGCAACAAGTAGCACTSTTCCACACATAATCATTAGTGAAGGAGAAGCCTTTCTTTTCGGGAGCATTTCTGGGAATGTTTATGAAGAGATGGCATCCTTAGGTTAAAAAGTAAGATCAGACCATTCCTTTCTCTCCCCCTGCCCCCTGTTAATTTCCAGGTTAGTTGAATGGGAGTTGCCATTTAGCCTTTGGTTCAGAGAATCTGAAGATAAAACCTTGTTTTAAGGGATTCACCAGCAGCTTCTAAGTCCTGTCTTTCATCTTGTCTGATGCTTCAGGCAGTCAACTGCCACAAGTAAACTCCCCACCCCAAGAAGTGCTCCCTTACTAGGAACATAAATTAGGGCTTCCTGCTGTAGCAATTAAAATAATTTCARTTCTCCAGGTATCTGAGTGTTTGCAGTGTCTCCCCTTTGTCTGGACAGTCCAGCTGACCCCAGAGTTTTTATCTGCAGGGAATTAATGTGGGCTGCAGAATACGTGACTGAGGCTGTGCTTCCCCTTCCCCTTCTGCTGAGGTGTGTCTTGCCTACAGGCACTGCATGCACAGTTGGAGAATGATTTGCACATCCCCTGAGAGCACAAGAGACCAAAATGGCAGCTCCAGCAGAAGGTTTCGACCCTCCCGAGATGCTGGCAGCCTCGTGGAACTGGCTGCCCTCCCAAGCTTTCTCCCTTTGTGCCTGAAATCTCCCAAGCACAAATTGGTTGGGCTCTGCTCCAGACACATGTCACAGAGAAGTCACATTTTTCAGGTGTGACATCTGCTGCCCTGGTAAGACTGTAAGGCCAAGTTAGCGGCTGATGAACCTCGTCTTGCAGTCCGGAGTGGTTCAGCCTCTTTTTTTTTCTGTTGTGCTGTTGGCAGATTCATGAACRTGGAATGGAGGGGGTAGCAGGAGAAGGAAGAAGGGGAGAAGGTGGAATTTAGTACCGTGGAGCAGTGGCATTTGCTTTTATTGTGAACCCAACAGCACTGAAATTTAACCACAGGAGTATGTGGCTCTTCCTCCATGATCCCCCACTTCAGTCCCACTGGCTTTCTCCAGCCTCATGGCTCAAACAAATGAAAAGGTCTCTTAGGGTGTAATGTCAGTTTGTTTTATTTAGCTCTAACATCCTCAGGCCCAAAGTGAATATTTAAAATCCATCAGACAGGATCACTTGTAATATCTTTRAATAAAGCTGTTGAACTTAAGCTTCTGTGAAACCTATAAAGCAGTTTGTCTTTCTTTTAATATCATTGTTGCAAGGTATRATTTTAATTGCAATATTCTTTCTTGTGAGGCTTTTAAGGATTACTTCTTGAAAGGTGTTGGAAAGGTGAGAATGAYAATTAAATCTTATCTCAAGTATAATTTTATGGTTATATTGTACTATTCCCCAGAAGTATGGTTTTGAAATTGTTGTGGGCTGTGAGTGAATCTCTGGGGCATAACTGAGAAGAAAGTGCTAAAACATGACTCTTTAGCCCAATTATTTTTRTGTCTGCATTGGAATGAATTTTCAGCTTCTGGAACTTCTTTGATCATTTCACTAGTGTCATTAAGTAATTATAGTAAAAGAAATTGTCCTATCCTTAAATACGCTATGTTTGTCACAAATTGCTGGAAACTGGAGAGCTGAAAGGATTCTGTCTGAATTCCCAGAACSAAAACTGCATGTGTGTACAAATGCAGACTTGCACAGGCATCTGAAATGTCCCATGCAGTGACTTCAGTCCTGAGCATGACTTATTCTTTCTTGGTGTTCCAGTTAGAATTATTTTATTTTTCATACAAGATTATTCTCAGCAATCCCAAAAGAGAAATGGAAATTCAGTTTTGTGGTTATTGAAATTATTTGCAAGTCTGGATGAAATTCAAATGTTAGTTTGGGCTGAGTAAAAGGACAAAATCTTGGGAAAGTGTAAAGAAAATGTTTTAATATTGATCTAAAGGAAACTTTCCTTTCAATAATAACATTTTTTTCATTCTTAAAGAATATATTGTTTTTAAAATACTTCTGGTATGATATRACACTTTCATTCTACCCCCAGAAAGATTTTCTTATTTATTCCTTTTTGCTTAGAAAAATTTAGTTCCTGGTCATCCTGAGCCTATGCATTTTAAAACGTTTTCTTTCATATTCATGCAGCTGTAGTTAAATCCACAAGGTTGGATCATGGGGATAATYGAATGAAAGGGAGAGTCGGAGGACATTGCCTCTGCAGAAGCTTCTCACAGCATGGAGCTTCCTTCAGATAAGGCAGTTTGTTAGTTCATGCCTGCAACCAGCTGGACCTTAAACCAAATTTACCTTGAAGCCCGTCCACCCCGTGGTCCTGACAGCGTCATTTCTTTGTGGGTGACCTCTTCAAACTGGAGTCAACATTCATGACCAAACTTGAGCTATTTTTTTTTTTTTAATTTTTGTTTTATTTTTTTTGTGTGCAATCTGCAGGGGCAGCTTAAAAGCTGAGGTTAAAAGGATGGCTGAGCCCAGCAAATGCATCTGGGCTCTTGAGCAGAATGAGACTTTTGTAGAGGAGCTGCCAACAGGAGATCCTCTGTCTTGCTGTGAAGGAACTGTCCAGGAACCAGCAAAGATGGATGGTAAATCTCAGATCCTTGTGCTAGAAATGRTCATAGCTTACTGCTCTCAGAGCTTACTGGTTTCAGACTTAGCCCTATATGTCATTCCTCTGAGAGCCAGGAGGAAACTTTGCATTTTGGAGTGATTCTGGTTGCACACTTTGGAAGGGTTTATTATGTGTACCAGCCTGCGAGCTCAGACTGAACAAGTCCCAGGTAGAAGGAAATTTGGAGATGAAAAACCCCAGGAATTATTCCTACACTGTTTAGCATGCTTTGCACAAAGAGCAGGAAACAAACGGAATGTTTCTSCCAATAATATTTAAGCCTGCATAATATTACATTTTCATCAAAAGCTCATGTGGAAAGTAATTTATTCTAACTTTTTTTCCTTTTCTCCTTTGTATTTTAGACAGTTCCAAGATTATAGTTACTGCCGAAGTGCTTTACAAATCTAGGGGGTTTTAAATTATTTTTTTTTCCAAAGGGATTTTTAAAAATTTTTGGGTGGCTAACTCATATTTTTTAAAATTTCCTAATAAAATCTAGGTCTAGACAGAGGTTGATTTTGTAGATGTTAGGCCATATTTCTTTTCCCCCCTTTGCAGTCTCACAATTGAATGACTTCTTCCTGACATTAATGGGAGTTACACATTCATAAGGAGAAAAGAGCACATTCCCACCCTCTTGCTTTAAAATGTATCCAGGAGATAATATGAAAGGCTTTATAGTCCTAATGATTTTTTTCCCCTAATGTTTATTTTAAAAAGTGTTCCTCTGCAGGGGGTTGATCCAAAGCCCATTGAAGTCAGTGGGAATTTTTCCATAGAATTCAATGAAGTTTGGATCTGGTCCTTAGATAGCTCCGGGAGGTAGCCTGCTCATTTTTTGCAGCTGTCCTTGGGGGTGTTGGAGGAGAGCTGCTGCACTGGCAAGTCCATTCAGTGTGGAGCATGCTATTGATTATAAAGCATAACTCCTGCAAAATTTCAGCTGGAAGGGAGTGGGAGGTTCCGTGTAATAATCAATAGCACAATATGAGACTGTATCAAGGAATTGGCTTTTTAACAAACACTTTTGAAACAACAAAGGAGATGAGATGGTTTTCATTTAAAGGGYGAACTCCCCTTTATTCTTGGGATTCCAGGCAGATTAGCCCTGGTATGTCCTCARATGCTGTGCTGAACATATTCATGATGCTTTCTGTTCCCTTTGCAAAAGAAGCAGATGGAATACTTGCCTTTCCAAATGTGCTGGTTAAGTTGCACCTTCTTCTTTGCTTTGTAAATCTGCTCTGTATCTTGTTAGTGAGAAAAAGCCAGAAATGATGTAGTTCAGAGGGAAGCAAACTGAAGAAGGTGGTGAACCTGTACATTCACTGCTTCTTCCAGTTCCATATTTGTCCAGCATCCAGTGGCATGAGAGTTCTCTGAGACTCCATTTTCACATCTATATTGCTGATTATTTGTTCAATGTTTACTTAAGTGTGCTAAAGAAGGGAGATTCATAAGAACAGGTACTTCATGCACACTGTTCGAGAGTATGAAGGGAAAAATCCTAATTCAGCCCCAAAGTTAAACTTGAAAGAGAAGCTTGGGCTCATTCTGTTCATGGCAGCTCCCACACACATGCCAGTCAAGACAAGCCTCTGTAAGAGTTTGCATGGAGCAGCGGATGCAGAGGTTTACTGGCTGTGTGTAGCCAGATCTCTGTGCCTGCAARGAGTCCCATGGATTTTTGCCCAGTAGATGCTGCTCAGGTTCAGCACCCAGTGYGTAGCTGAGAGGAGAGGATGAAGGATATCTTAGTAGAAATATATTCTCGCCTCTTATCTCAAATGTTAACTGAACAGTTTGTTTGTGGAGCCATTGAAAGTAAAACTGTAATTAGTGAAACCCAGTGGTGATTCCATCCAACACAGGRTGGAAAARCCCCCTTGTTTTYCTCTGCAYTAYTTGTTTTGTATTGAAACATAATCACACAGAGCCATGGATATTTTCCCTTTTCCATGAAAATGTATAACTGAGGCCCTCAAATATCTGGATCCTGATGTTAAGCTGATATGGGAATATGAAGCTAAACAGGAGTTTATAGGCAAATACTCAGTGGTGATAGTCTTGAAATGAATTGTAKGAAACGTAATAGTCAGACAAGGCCATAGTTGAGTTCCACCTGGTGCAGCTGCTTGTCTTGGGCAGCAGGAGATGGTGTGTGAGCAGGCATTTCCTGAACAGGTTCCCCTAACCTATACCCGTTGTGATGGGATTTTCTGAAGTGCTGGCCTTTATTTAAAGCTCGCCAGCAGGGAGCTTTTGTCCCTTTGTGTCCTCTCCCATAACTTTTCCATTCCTTCTTTGGCTGTTGGTGTCCTGGGGCAGGACCACCAAGGTGAGAGTCTCCCTTTCATCTTATACCACTTCCTTTGAAGTTCATTTGGCAACCCTCAGTTCAGGGTTGGAAAAGATTGACCATCCAGGTCATCGTCTTCATGAAAAAATTTTATCTCTTTATCCAAATATGCAAGGAGAGTGGGAACTGGAAGAACCAAGTTTAGCACTTTCATATGTAGGCTTGTTCTGAAACAAAGACTTATTTAGAAATATTAGTGATCCTATTTACAGGAATTTGTAGTAACTGTGTATTATTAACTTGGACTTTTGTACTAAAGAAATTTCTTGTAACTTAAAACATTTGTTTTCAAAATTTACATCTTGGGTGTTCGTTTAGTTTTGACTGAGAAACTATTAAATTCCTTATTACTGTCATTTTATTCTCATCTGGTAGAAAGATTGACCCATTTTTTAATGTTCCTCTTTGTCATAGCGACATTATATACAATAGATTTGTTTGTATCTGTTTTGTATTTCTGCTTCTTAAGTCACCCAGCCTTCCATAACAAATCTTCAAAATGTTTGTTCTCCTCCTCTCCCTCTTTATCTGTCTTGGGCTGAAACYGAATAGAGCTGATTAATGGTTGGGGGGTGAGGGGGAATAGGGGAAGGGACTGTGTGAAACCTCTAATTACTTTAATCCCTTTTCCACATAAAATTTGAAAAAAAAATAGACTAATTCCCAAATGCAAAATGAAGAAAAACCACTGGCTCAAAACCAGAAAAGCTGCCTGTAGGGCTCTGGGTGAATGGATGCAGGAGACTGGGCTGGCCTGGTGCTCCACCAGTGGTGTGGTTGGGTGGTCCTAGGTGGTCAAATACTCAAGTAAGTGCTTTTGGGGGACTGCTGGTGCTCCTCCTGGTCACTCACTGATTGACACTGATTTATTAGAGATGGATTTGGTCCTTGGGCAGGAGAATACAGGTAGGTAAGCAAAGGTTCTGGACTGCATCCTGTGTTGGAGATTACCTGTGGAGCAGCAGTAATGGTTTAAACAATGTTTCCTGTGGCTGTGTGAGTGTTCCAAGTCCCAGTGAAGATACTGGGATTGAGTGTGTGTGCAGATGTTGCTGGACAGATGTTGTCTAGTGGGCTAAGATATTCCTCAGTGAAAAGAGGGTGGGTGCTGCAGTACTCCTGAAGGCCTTGTGCACCTTTTGCCCACTGCCCTGCCACTGAGAGAGCACATGCATTGTGCTTTTTCCCTTGATGTTGCACTGTTTTAATATCTACATTGTCCATCTCAACTCTGTGTGTAGGACATACCATATTTATTGTATGCCTATATGTATAKATGATATGTATTGTCTGTCTTTAACATACATATGTCTGTGTATAACATCCATGTTTTGGATTTAGTCTTTCCCTTAATTTGTTTGTTTATCATATGTAGCTCTCAGTTCTTGCATGTGCTTGGCATGGTTGGCTGTGTTTTTATTTCCAGGAGATGAGTCTTTTCCACCATCACTGTGAGGTGTGAAGGATCACTGCTCTCAGCTGTGTTCAAATGGATTTCGGGAGCCAGTTGGCATTGATTGTTCTAGAAGGGTGATAAATATTTACTTGTACCTATAGATACATTTAAATCTCACTCCTAAGACCCTTTCCCCCCCTCTGTTGAAGACATAAATGCTTTCTCTTTTTTTCATCAATAGTTCTACAAAAGAAGGAAATTTATATTTAATGAGTGCCTGTCTCCTGGTGTTTACAAATTCCTCTGTGACGAGACTACGGCACTAGCACATGGAGACATTTATACTCTAATAGGATTTACCTTTACAAATATCTGAAAACCTTTTAAAGCGGAGATTAAATTGTTTAGCTCAATATTTAATCTGTTACTTCCTCTTTAAAGATGCCCAGTGGAATTTGTCATACACTGAGCTGATAACACGTAATATTGATCAGTCATAAACATAAAACAGAGAAATCTCAGGAAGTCTTCTGCAATCCTTTTCTTTTTAATTAAATTTTGATCTGAACTGCTTTTGATTAATTTTCTTATTTGTAASTATGTGAATTCTGGGGGCCAGCAAGTTTCTTAAGTTGCCTGGCATTGGTCTCTGGTGAGTGGCTTAGCTCAGGAACAGTATGATTGCATTTTTATGGTTTTCAGATATTTAATAGCTTCTTCCTGTCATTTTCTGAATGAGTGAATAAGGTTTAGCCCTCTGGGAGCCAGCGCAGCATCAGAGAGTGGAGAAAATGACTCGAATCTGTGTACTTGACTGATTGCCTTAGTCTTAATTGTTCTCTTAATTAGCTGCAGTAGCAACTGCATCTGGGGAGAGATCACGGTATTGGTAAACAGCTCCACCTTGGAGCCCTGTGTAATGCCTTTTGGAAACATGACAATGAGCTCTGCATCTCCACCGAGACACAAACCTGCCAAATCTTCTGCCCCTGAAGTCTTTGGTCTCCTCGTGTGATCTGTCACTCTCGTGTGTGAGATGCAGGCCCCCAACTGTTTGTTCTTAAACAAATTAAGCTTTAATATGCCAAAAGCCAGCTTTACTGAGCAGAGTAAGGGAAGGGGAAAACAAAAGAGTGTCGGTAGAGGGTTGTTCAGACAACTTGAGGGTGTTATCCAGATTAGAAGTGGAAGACAGATGTGCTTTAGGGAGTCAAGGCAGGCTTGAAATGTTTTACGGTGGGAAACCCAGGCAAACTGAGGTCAGAGAAGATGTCTCGTGTCAAAGCAAACTTCTYCCTGTGGGGGTCGGCTCAAGCCTTCAGTGTGAGCTGCTGGCACAGCYCAGCCACAGCCTCCAAAGGGAGCTATTTGGCATGTCTGTGGAATGAAAAATACTGGGTGGCAGTGATGGAAGTGCCCACGAGTCCAACGTCGTTTCCCATACACTCAGTGACTCTCTGAACTAAACTCTGGGACTTGAAATGAGAGGTGTGAGGTTTAAGGCAGTATTAAGATTTGTTTAATTTAATTTTTACTTCAGCTTTATAATGTAGCCTTGCTACAGCACAGAACATGCAATAATAGGCATGGTGGATCACTRGAGCTGATGGGTTTTTAAGGTATCTGCTAATTCTTAGGTGCTTTCATTGCTGGATAGCTGGCCCAGGATTTTGACTGAGTTTAAACTGGGTTTTATTAATCACTGCATCCACACTGTCAGTGCCCATTACAGTGCCTATGGTGTTCCATGCAGCAGGGCACTGGCAATAGGAAGTGGGAATTAATGGGATTTTTTTAAGTCTGACTGAGGCAGGTTTGTGTTTTGCTATTTTAAAATAAATTGTGATTCCTTTAATCCTGCAAGCAAATAAACCCTACTATAATATTACAATACTCCCTTTTCAATAAACAACATACTCCTTTTTGTGTGCCTATCTAAATGAAGAGAATAGTGACGGATTGTTTGGTTTTGGTACTGCCAAAAGGAAATGGATGGGAAGGCATGRAAAGGTTTGTTGCTGTGTCTCACCTGGCTTCAAAAGGTGGTTTTTTAGATTAGTGAGTATCTCTTTTTTAAGGTACATCAGTGCCAGAAGTTGGGTGTTTTCTACCTCTCACAGAGGTTTAGCTCATAGCATCATCTATTGTGTTACTATAATTCAARTCTGTTTATCAGCAAGATCACACTTATTCTGCACAATTCACCTGATCCCTAAATAGCAACAATTTGTGAGTATTTTGCATTGCAGCAGRGTTGGATTTGGGACACTTCTGCTACAGGAATATTTTGGACATCCTTTCCTCTGGAAGCTTTTCTGTCTCTGAAAACCTTCGTAACTCTAAATCTTCTATTGAACCTCTTACTGAACTTTAAGCTATGGGAAGAAGGCAAGTTCAGGTGAATCATGAGCAGATAATGTGTGTGGGATAAAAAAGRCCATTTAGCCAGGTTTGTAGTAGTKAATCCTGAAATTAGTAGKGAAGRTTAAACTACATTTTATTATATTGGGGCAATAAAATTCTGTAGGGAACTATGGGTGCTGGAATCCAGGATCAGCAGTGGTTAAAGTTTTATGGCAAATTAACTCATCCTATGAAACAAGCAGAAATTAAATCTAGCAAATTCAAGCTATTTATTCTAAACATGACTTTACTCTTTTTAAATTCCTGTGGAAAAAAACTGAAAGGGCAAAACAGATTTTTTTAAAAAATATTATTGAAGTGAGAAAATGAACACATTCACTGTAATGGTTGCAAGTATCCTTGCTGTTCTGTGAGCAACATAAGCATGAAAACCATTTGCAGCTGAAACAGAGAGATGTGAGGTGAGAGAATATTCAACAGAGATGAACTTTGGTTTGATAGAATATGTAAAATAGAGGTGAATAAAACATCAAATTCTGGTTTTTTATGAAAAAAAAAAAAGAAGTTGAAGGGCTTCTTCCTCCTGATACAGCACCCAGTTATTTCTGTTGTATTCACTCTTGGAGGACACTTATGTCAGCTCATTTTCTCGTGGTGACTAATGATAATATCAATACTTTACTGTTTAAACCAAACCGAAACCCTCAGAGCCAATGAGCAGATTATCACCACAATTGCATGAGTAGAAATCCAGAGTTACCCCTGCTGACTTCAGTAAAATTAGCAATTCTTSGAGAAACTTGTAGCAAGATCTTAATATGATCTAATGTAAATACCACTTTKAAAAGCCTTAGTTAAAAGCCACGGGTTACTGAGTAATATGTGCTAAGGGCCAAGGATAATTAGCAGCAATATACCTAAAACACGCTTTTCTAATTTTTGCTGCCAAACTGAGATTGCAGTTTGCTTTGCATTTACCCTACAATGTTTTCAGGCTCACTTGGGCAAATTGTGCTTTAAATTTCCTATTCCCAGGTGGGTGAAGATGGCTTTTGTTGGAAAGAGACACTTGTGCTCAATAGAAGTTTTTTTAATAAAGTGAGATTAAGAAATAGTTTGCTGGAGATTTCATGTTGCTTTCTTAGCTTAGTGCCTTTCTCACACCTCAATCTCAAGATGCCCCATTGTGTTAAAGAGGATGGTTCAGAAAAAGTTTGTCTGCTCTGTGGAGCAAAAACTGTCTATGCCTGCCTGGTTCCCTGGTTTACCCCAAGCCCCTCCTGGATGTGCTTGTCTGTGCTGCTGATGGAGAATTATGAGATGAAATCCCACAGTGTTTGGAAACCCCAAGGGCCGCAATCATCCATAAAAAATTGACAGTCAACCCTTGATTATTGGGAATGCCAGATTCGTTATGAGCATGGCTACAGATTCTTTTCCTGCCTGTGGCCTGGGAGCAGCAGAGCTGTGTTTTGTGGGTTGTTGTGCTGCCTGGTGTGGCTTTGGGGTGTGTTCAGGGATCCCCATGTGTCACAGCAGCATCACGGATGTTCCTTTTCTGTTGAGTGTTCATTGAATGTCCCAAATTATGGATTGTGCAGTTAACCCTGTTCTTTTTCTGGATTATTTTCTACTGTGTTAGTACTCAACATATTGAGGGTTCACTGTAGCTTGGAGTGGCGTTTCTAAACCAGTGCAGTAATCATAAATGTTATCTACAAAGGCAGAAGGTGTAGGTTTATCAAGAAGGGAAGTTAAAAGCTGCTGTTTGTAATCCTGTTTTATAAACCTGATGCTCATTCCTAGGAGTCCAAGGCCCTTATTCTGGCTTTCAAGCTCACAATTTGCTGTTCATCTTAAGCTCTGGTCAGCCCAGTGTGTTTATTCTTCAGCCCAGAGAGGTTTTCTTCTTCACAGACCTGGGCAACTGAAGGAAAATGAGAACAAGTGAGCTCAAAGTTGCCAAGTTTGCCCAGAAGGTCTTGGGGGACAGAAATGCCTTGGAGGGCATGCTAAGCAAATCCATACAAAACACCTCTTTGTTATCCTAGCTTTAAAGAGAATTAAAGGATGATCTTATTCTCAAATCTGTTTTGTGTTTGTTTCTATGAGTAAGGGCTACAAATATATGCAGTTATAGTCAGATTTTCTCAAGGAGTTTGTTAATTGCAGGTATCTGAATTTCCTCTCGTATATCACTGTACTTCTAAAATACCCAAAATTTCACTTTATGATAAAATAGATTTGGATTAGATCATTGTTTGAATGACCTCAATATCTTTCTGTCATGTGCTTGACTACTTCTAATAAAACTATAGGTAGTGGGTACCTTTTAATTTACACCATGGCAATAGAATTAGGCAGATTTTTGATTAATCTTCCTAGTGATTAACTAAAAAGAAAGATTCAGATCTGAGTGAATAGTTGAATCACAATGAATAATTTATTCAATAAATTGTTTGTGCAGATTGCAGAATTCYCTGATTTATTTGCTGTAGGAAGTTGCTCACAAAGTTCTCCAATTAATAATTCATTGTTTGAAGATTGTTCATAAATACTTGGGTTTGTGCGCTCGTGATTTGCAATTCATATTTTATAATTGTTAGTCTTTTTTAGCCTGCTGTCTGGTTGGACAATCAGCTTTCCTGATTAACAAATGTAACTTGTGTATACCGCTGTTCTATATTGAGGTAGAAGTAGAGATGATTTTTTTTTATTGTATTGTTTCGTTTGTTTGTTCTTTTACTTAAAATATGGTACTCACACTATTTGATTACTTGTGCTATTCGTGTCCAAGAATCAAAGTCTGGATTTGAGTGCCTACTCATACTCTGAATTTCCATGTGTGTATTACACTCAGGAAGGATGATACAAAAGGTCAGTGAAATCAAGACCCAAAATGATACCAAAGGCAGCCAAAAAATTAGTGAATCTGCTTTGCTGCATTGAAATTCATAGTCATGGACAGGTTTCTCCCACCTGCCACTGTCCATTGAGCTCTACAAGAATCATACTCAGGTCAGCAATAAAAGTCTTTATTTGTCATTAATTCACAGGCTGATAACAAAGGTATCAGTGCTCAATGCTTGGAAATGAAAATATGCTTGGTACACTTTGGTTTGTGGTGTCCTTTATGTGTCTGGAGGTGAAATCTGGCAKCACTGAAGGTAACAGCAGTCATCATGATTTTTGTTTGTCTTTTGGATTTAAGAGGAAGCACTGCTTATCAAGGCAGTGTAATAGTTAAATTTATGTAACCTRCACAACCTGGATTCTGAGAATCTGGAGTTTTTACTCAAATACTGATTAATACACGTTTTTTTAACATATGCTTAATGCCAGTACCTGGCAAAACTTTGCCAATGGGAGCTTATGGAGTAGGATTTCCTGTGCCTATGACACACCAAATCTCCTTGGTCTTTAAATGTGCCCCAAAAAAAATCTCAGTTCTAGTGGTGTTGATCAGAAGCCAGAATGTTTTCCTGAGATTTGGTAGGAAGGAGGTGTCTGTGGAAAATTGTCCAAGGTGTTTGGAAAAGATCGCTGTGAATTTGAGCATAAAAGACTTCTCACAACGGCTCTGATTAGCTTCCTCCTAAATCAGAAGAAAAGATGTAGCATTATTTTTACATCCAAATTTTAATCCCTGGTTGAATACTATTAATTTTAGATAAGAATTACTTAACCTACTAATGTCAWTCTTCTTTATTTTGTCAAGAACTGATTTAACCCACATAATAATTATATAAACAACTGTCCACGTTGGGCCAAATTCCATCCTTGACTGAAAGTGCATTTGGGATACAATGGCCCAGAACATTGTTCAGCGTAAATATTCTGCATTCTGAATATTACTTTTTTTTTCTTTTTCCTGCTGACTCTCTATTGTATTATCTTTGGAAGGGAGTAGCGTCAAAAGGCTTTAAAATGTATATATATATTGTTTTAGTGATTCTGTTATCAAAACCCCTCTGGGATATCCTTGCTTCTCTCYCCTTAACACACTACTTCCCCAGATCCCCCTCCCCCTGCTCTCTCTGGTGTTTTCTCTGAGAGAGCAAAGTAAAAATTAAATAATAGTTGACATCATTTGGTTGGACTTATGCTCAGATTCTCTCTATTATTCATGTGATCTTTCTCACTATTTTTCTTTTTCRTTCACCGTTATATTTTATTTACTTTAATGAGCTGGATGCTGGGCTTCAGCTTGGGACTGGAGAGAGACCTGGCGTGTTTTCAAACTATTGTTTCACTGTGGTTGAGATTAACGTCATCAGGATTTTCCTCTCTGTTATTTATTAAATCTTTTTTTTTTCTCTCTCCCTCCCTCTCTCATGTGTGAGGAGTACCTTGGTGATGGTCATGAAAGAGAAGCTACATAAAAATAGCCAATACAGGTTTGGAGTCTTTCATTCCGGCCTTTTGTTTATGGAGACAATTGGAAGTGTAGCAGATCTCCAATTTTATTTGTTTTCCTTTTCAAATCTGAGTTGGATTTTAGCAGAGGAAATATGTACATATAAATTGGACTCGTGCAAATTCCCTAAATTCTCATTTTCTGCAGAAATTTGTGGTCAGCAACACCTCTGTGCAGAAGTAGCCCTTGCTAATAAGCCATTATATAYATGTGGTGTTAGTAAAATAGTGACAGAGGACAATTAAAGGCCCCAAATCTCAACTGCAAAGGGCAGAATGGAACTGAATTGCCTTTGCAGATCCCAWCTGCAGAACAAATGTGTCTTTTGGCCAATTTGTGGAGCTAAATRTGCACTTAGGGCTGTAGTCAGGTGTCTTAGATCCTTGCACCTGCCTTTTGCTGGCTCTAAGCTCTCAGAGGTGCTTATCCAGGAGGAAATGTTACTCAGTTWTAGAGAGAATATAGGTTTAAAAACCACAGAATTGTGTTTTTCCCCCCATAAAGCCTAATTTTTTTAGAAGGAAACATTTAAGCTTAAAATTTTGGTATTCAAGAGGTATTTTTTGTCTGAAAGCAATGTAATCACTGTGTCTGTCAATGTGGAGCATCTTGTTTTTGGTTGATGGCTGTGAAAAGGAAGAGGATTTATACTTGAAAGTTCAGAAAATATTTAAGTTTTGCTTGATCTGGTGACAGACCAGATATTAACAGCAAAAGGAGGAACATGGGTTGAGTGCAATAGCTGGAACAAGGGTTCTTTCCTCACAGKGTCCTCTGCCTGTACATGCCTCAGAAATGTACCTGTTTGTGTTGGTTTCTGTTTATTAGACAGGATTTACTGCATCAGCAGYCTTCAACACTGGAACAAAAGGACAAGCTGAGAATGTAATAAAGTCCATGGCACAGTTTCTCTTCAAATGAAGAAATACTCAAAAGTTGTTTTTTTTTTAATTTTTGTTTGTTTGTTTGTTTGTGTTTTTTTTGTTTTTTTTTTAAGTTTTTTTTTTTAAGGCTGTTTATCACGTAAGATTCTCAGATGGGTTCCAGCACTCCTAAGTTGTTTAAACCAACACTGTTTTGTCTCTGTTTTCAGTGAACTTGGTTCCTAGGGAATCTACTTGAGCCCATTCAGGGGTGTTGAAATACATCCCCTTTTTCTGTTGAGTTATCTTGCTATCTGAAATTTCAGCCATTGTGGAGGAATATTTTTAATTTTTTTTTATTTATTTCTTCAGAGTTAGTCTTTATCCTTAACCCTTCTTGGCCTGGGAAGGTGCTTGTATTGATCCCAAAATGTGGGTCTCAGACTAYGAAACTCAGGAGCTCAAAGCTGACCTTTGAATGTCTGGTGAATTTATCCTCATTYGTTTTAGTGSAAACAGGGACCTGGATGTCTGCTCCCATTTATCCTTTGGAATCACCCATTTTTCTCCAGCCACTATATCTGGGATAGATAATCTTTAAACTCTTCCCTTCACTGAAAAGACTGTCTAGGTTTACCAGTTCTGTGGAATAACATGAATTTCAGATCTTCCAAATAAACATGGACWGAGTTGGGGCTGCGTTGTGAAGGCACCAACCCCAAAAAAACTTTGAGGCTTTAAGAAAATTCAGTCTTAGAAATCCATCTCAGAAGGACTCTTTTGAGGGGTTGTTTTGAAAGGGATAACTCGGTGGAAGATCTGTCAGTYGAGGCTTTCCTTTGTGAAAACTTTGCATGGTGATTCCACAAATGTTCTGCTAACTCTCTAAAACCCTTGTGTGGGAAATTCCAGATAAGGTGATCCATAATAATTGATCCACACTGCAGCTGGACCAAATTTGCTACTCAGGAARCAACCCAAGATGCAGCCTAAAAGTTTCTGCCTTCAAGAGATATGGCTAAAGATAAAAGCATCGTAATGATATTTGTGTTTTGTTAAAGATACATTAYCTTGGGCTTGGCACAATGGAGTTTTCAGGTCTGAATGGCTTTGCTTTATTCTGACTACATATAATGGGCACCTTCAGCAGCACCTTGAGCAAACCAGGCCATGCAACAGAGTGGTCCATGCCCTGAGCATCTCAATTTGTCACAAGGGAGTTCTCCCAAATGCTGCCCTGGAGCTGCCCTAAAGCTGCTTGTTGCCACAGCTCAGTGGAACCCTGAAGATCTCATGTGGCACTGCTGGCTGTGACACCCATCAGATGGCACAAGGCAATGGAACAACATGCAATGGTCAAAAAGTGCCATTTTTTGCCATTAATTTAATGTAAGTAGTGAAGGGAGAGACTGCAGCAGTTGTAGTACTAGTTCATAAAAAAATGCCATTTGTGCCTKAACTCTGTTCRTGGATRACAACCTGCCACCCATATGTTTCTGGCTTACCCTTGCAGCTCATTTTCTAAATAAAGTTGAAACCAAACTAATATGGTATTGAGTCTCTTGCTGTTTCAGTTTGTCAGAYTTTCCAATAAAAGGCCTGTGTATGATGGCTTCATGCTTTTGGTATGTGTCAGAAATAGTTCTATGAATATACATTACAAAATTAGGATTTAATTTTTGTTGTGTAGCCATAAAAAATTAGATTATATAATTATTATGTTTTCCTTTCTTATCTTTTATATTTTTAATATAATTTTTAGGATGCCACAGGGCACTCCTGCTGTGAATTAGCTGCAATAAACTCCCTTAAACAGATAAACATCAAAGAGCAGTAATGTTTTAAAATGAAGCAACCTGCATTCAAAATCCAATTGCTTTATGTTTTAGTTCTTGAATGCTTCAGCTGCTAAAAGTGAATGGGGTTTCTCAAGGGCACAGAGGAGTTGCATTACTGGGATTTTAATGCAACAGGGATCATTTGAGTGAAGTTGCTAGCAAAATCCATTTATTTTCATAGGAACAGGCTCCCTTCTATTTTTCTTTTTTCTTATGGAGGATATCAAGATGTGAAGAAATTCTCTGCTACCAGGAACCCTATATTTGTATTTAGACAGTTCTTATTRAAGGGGTTCATAAAGTCTTGTGGGCTTTGTGGTGAATTCTTGTGAATAATTGATTATCTGCAAACTTTGGTAGGAATATTAACTAAATAATTTCTTTCTGAATAATTTGGAGGATTTTCTGTAGTCTGGCATTCATGCTAAAAAAAGAGCTGTTACAAGAAGTGAAATACCAAGCCTAGATTCTGTTGAAATGCTGTCAGTGTGACAAAAGGTCCCAAATTTGGACTGTCTGCATTTCTGGAAATCTACTTCACAGAGCTAGGGCACTCCACCTCCTGAGACTAAGGCTGTTTGGAAAAGCCAGCTCCTGATGGTAATGTGAACACAGGATCGGAAAGGCAGGCACCCACATTGCCCAGAAAATACTCTGTGAAGGTTAATAAGACCTCACACATAGACTGTAGGATGTTCAAGGTCTTCCCATCAAGGGTTTTGTTTGCCGTGAGCTCCTCAAGATCCTCCAGTTTTGAACAACTTGGTAGCAGTTGTGCTTTGCAGGTGCAAAGGTAAAAATATTTATATTTGGGTACACAGCTGTATTTGACTGCTGTATGCTTTTGATGATGCTTTAGCTGCACTGCCACTTTCATATAGTTCTCTGATGGTCTGGGGTACTGAAACAATGGTCAATAAATTGGTACTTTATTTAGTTTTAACTTGAAATAGATATGAGGCTGGGGCAAACCCAGAGCTGAATAAAGCTCCCTATTTTTTTTTTTTTTTTTCCCTTCTTAAAGCAAAACCTGTGTTGAAAGATCCAACCTCCYCGATACAGTAATTACAGGGTGCTATCCTTAGTGATGTTAAATAGCTCCCTTTAGTGTATCTGTTTGATCTGGAGCTGTGAATTCCCATTCTCTCGTGGGTGTAACTGTAAACAAGAGGATTAACATTGCCTCAGTGATGTTTTGCTTAAGTGAATCAAAGTTGAAAGGGTGTCTTGAATATCTGTGGAAAGCTTTGTGCRTTGCGGGGTTCCTGTTCTATATATATGCACAGTGCACCTTTCATGGTAAACTCCAGTGATGCTTTRAAGTTTGAGTTCATTTTAAGCTTTTTTAATATTTTTGTTGTTTTTATGGAGCATTGTGAGTGGGATGTTCTGTCTCTGTGGTAGTGGGTAACCACAAAGAGGATCTGAAGTTCCGATCTATTTTATCCATCCTTTCAGCTGCAYAAATTTTTTCAAGACCTATCACAGAGAACAGGATTCTCAACACATGATTTTTGCAAGATTTTAGGCTTTCTTATAGAGCAGYGATGGCAAGTAGTTACTACACCAGGAATGTGGGTCCACAGGAGGATGGAAGTCCTGAACCACTGTCCTTTACTGGTGCTTGGAATTAAAACAGAGGAAGGACTGTTTTTTGAGGCGAAGTTCTGATGACATTCCATCGCTTGGTGCCAGTGTGGGTTGTCCATATCCATAAGACTCCTCATATGTTGTTACTAACCCGGCACAGGAGTCTGAAAAGAAAAAAGAAAATAGGGAGAGAAGAGCATGAATATTTTCAGTTCAGTCCCTACTGTCACATCATCAGCTGGGAGAAAGGAGAAGAAGGAGCAGCATCCCTAGAAACTTGTCATTCCTCTGCAGGGCTCCCCTTGTTGCTCACTCACCCTTCAGCAGCCAAAAWCTACTGCTGGACCACCCTCTGCACGTGTCTTTATTCATCACGACTTTAATTAGACAATACAGTCCTCCTCCCTTCCCCCAGTTATCCAAGGAAGAGCCTAATATCACGATTCTTTTTTTTTTTTAACCTTAGTCAGATTCTTTCCGTGCATGACACCTCTCCGTGACATGATTGATGTATCGAGGGTTTCCCTGATATCTCCTGCCTTCATCTGGGATGGCACTCAGAGCTTGTCAGTGTCACAAGTTACATCTGCCTCTTTAGCAGTGGCAGGAGCCCAAACCGTGTCTGTTGGATGGGACTCCTTCATGATTCCTTTCCAGGTTGTCAATTAAGTCTGTTGTTTTCATTTCAGCACGCCTGGTTGCTCTGATCCGAAGGAGAAACTCTGCTCTTCTTGGCAGCAATACTTTCAGGAGGRCAGCAGCAGTTATGTGGGCCCAGTTTTCCTGCCTGAATCCTGCGGAGGAAGGAGAATTCCTGTTCACATGCTATTCGGGCTTATTAAAGAAACCAGCACTGTTGAGCTAGCAGGGGATCTTTCCTTCAGTGACCTTTGCCAGAGCTGGTGATTGGTGTGCCAATCAGTTTTTTCTTGGGAAAGTTTTTAAGAGTGTTAGAAAAATGACCATCTTCTACCCCAGCCCTTACTGACGTGCATGGGCTTTGCTGGCCTTTCCAMCCCCAGTGTGGGAGGGGTTGTTTGTTTTCCTTTTAAGTGCTATCCYGCCATCCTCCTTTTGTCACAATGCTGTATATACATGAAGACTTGCTGCGTATTCAGTGYGGCACATGGATGGAGTGGATGCTTTGAACTGCTTTTTCAACAATGGATTCTGCTTAACTGATAATGAAACCATGGGATAGACCTCAGGGAGGTGAGTCATATGTTAATTTKTTCTTGACGTTTCCTTGGTATGTTAAAAGCTGTGATCTCTCAGAAAAATCTCTTATTTTATTATAATTTTTTTTTTTTTAAAGCTACTTCCTGGGGCCATGGCAGATGCTGTTTTGGAATGGCACCCAATGAGTTGTTCAGATGTAGTTCAACGCTCGTTTGGCATTCTGCTATTGTCAGAATATTTTTGGGACTTCTTTTTACCGCAAAGATATTTTATTAAGAGTGGCACATTGTTATACACATGTGGTGCTATGGAGCTCCAGAATATGCATGGGACATAATACTGAGCTGCAGAAACACAATAGCAATGAGTCACTGAAATCCCTTGTTGGTCACAAGGGTTTGAACAACTGCAGTGATAATCTTTTGAGACAATGTACAACTCCAGTGGTATTTGCTATCTGCTCTGTGGTCTCCCTCAGTTAGCTGCTTGATTGGCTTGGCTTTGTGGGTATCCTAATCATGTTGGCACAGTCACTTTGATTAACAGAAACATGCAACTTGGAAATCTCTGGGCTTGCACCGACCTCAATAAAGTTGTGTGCTTTTTYTCTTTCCAAATTTCAGCAGCTTCCTGAGGGCACGAGAAATGTTTCTCACAGCTTTCCATGATGGCTGGTGAATGTCAAAATGTGGGGTTCAGAGGAGTCAGCTTGGAGTAAATTGGAGGCTCAGAAAGAGTAAATAAATTAAAAAAAAAAGAAAAAAAAAGAGGAGAGGTATGTAGTATTCTTAAATCTGTGGTTTTTTTCATGTTTTTTTCAATAAGTCCCAGGTCACTTTAAGCATCAGCTTTAGTCCTTTGTTTGGTAAGACAAGAGCGTTGTCTCATCAATATGACTTTGTGTCTATCTCTTACCTCTGCAGTATGTTTCTAGGTGTCACGCTGAACACTCTGTTCTTAATTAATTTCTGTACTGCTCAGTGGGCTTGTTTTTATGGCTAGGTAAACAGCCTTTGCAGGTCCTTTGTCAAAATGAGGGAAAGCTTCATTCCTATTATTCCTCAGACCAGAAAAAATAGAATTTAGYGTCTCATATTACACTTAAGGAAACTGAGTGGATATGAAATCCATGTGGTGGTTTTACTAGTGGTTATTCCTCTGCAAGTTAGCTCCCAACCATATTCCTCAGTCTTCTGCTGTATTTTTTAAAGAAATACAATATTTTCAATCGCCATCACTTACTGCTCTGTGGTCCTTGAATTATCATCTCCAGCACCAAAGGTTAGGTTGTCTTCCAAGACAGCTCAGTCAAGCCAGAAGGGTGTTTAGTGTGAAAGGCAAAGTGTCCAGTGCTGAAATTGGAAATAAAATGAGACTTTTGGAGGGAAACATCCCCATCTATCCATGGACATATATTTTTTTAATATGTTTTATATGGGGTAGTGCTCGAGCTGTTGAAAGTGTTGTTTTAACAACAGAGAGTTTGTAGATCCCTGCAGTTGCATTTAAGGTCGTTTCCAGGATTCTTTAGAAGGGTCTCTTTGTTTCCAAAATCCTGAAGCTTGTTTCTCGCAGCCCCTTCTCTTCCTTAACTCAGCTCTGCCTTGTCTCTCAGGGGTTACCAGGTCGCATGCACATTTCAGGGGAGTCATCCTTCAAACTTTAAAGCCTTCCCATCTCTTCTCTGTGATGCTGTTGTTAGGGCCAAACCTCATGCTTYCATTTCTCATTGAAGAAAATGTTACTTAAAATACACCACAACACCTGCTTCCTTGACCCACTTTGCCTTAAGCCCTTTTCTATAAGATTTGTATTTTTTTTTTCATAGTGGTGAAGTGAGGGATCCTGAGGTCACTGTTCCATGTGGGACAACAACTGAATGTGCCAAAGAATGTGAATATGAGTCTGCTCAGAAGTGAGTAGTTTCCTGGTGTTGAAATATCACCCATTTAAAGTTATCTTCCCATTCCTCAAATATTTTTTAGGTCTTTAAAAAACTCTCGTTCTTCAATTGGAGCTTATAATAATAACCTGTTCTTGTCCAAAAGAATTTTCTTTCTTAGTGATTACTTTGAATCATTCTAGGAATAGGATCTGCACTTTGAATCTTTCAGGAAAAGGAAGGGAATCACATTTTTTAGCTTGTTTTGCCTCATTAGACAAAAACACATTTCATTCTGTATTTTTCTGTGTYCTCCCCCTTTTCTCTCTTCATTCGCAAGAGCGCTTGGACTTACAGACACWAGTAATTTAAAAATMATTTTGGTTTTTGTTGTTATAGAARCTTCTGTCTGGTCATGCATATTAATTTGACACTGTTAATCCTATACAAACACATTTCTGGTACTGACTTCTTAGAAATGCAAGTCTTTTAAGTATAAAAATGTAAACAGAGTTTGTTAGCCTGGTAGTGTAGTGCCTAAGTCATTATTTCGCTCGACTCTCCTAAGTTGCTGCTTATTTCATATGACACCTGCTTTTGTGTTTTAAATTACTTGAGCTGGGGGAAAGTTCAGTACAYAGCTACTATGAAAATTATCTTGTTTTCAGCTAAAAACTGGTTTTTACTTGTCTCTGAATACTTTGGTTGTAGAATGAGGTATTTACTTACTTTGAAGGGAAAGTGGTGTGAGACTACAGAAGAACATAAAACACTTGGATAGCATGAAGAAGAAGATACATAAGCATCTGCATGAGAAGATGATTGTTTCTTTAAGAAAAGATAAAAAAAGGGAGATGGGTGGAGTTTTTCCATTGKTTTGTTTCTACATGTTTTCAAAATGAGCTCTAAAATAACATGAAGTGTAAAAACATTAAAATTTTTGATAGTGGTACTTAATGTACTCATCCTTCTCTGCCTGCTGCTTGGCAACACTCTTTTGCTTAAGTTAATGGAGCATTTACCTTGGAAAAGGAGTGTTGGATAACTCTTCCTGGAATGCTTCAGAGCAGAAACCCACTGAAGATGTTCCCTTCCACTCTGGGCAGGAGCCTGTCTGCTACAGGGAAAAGAAAAAGCCCAGGGGAATCTACKTGCACAGATTCAGAGGATTCTGTATGTCGCTTTTGTTARCTGAAGCTGGAATTGCCCCTCATTKTAACAGAGGATATTCTCCTGCTCCTTTGGCTGGGAGTCGAGTGTGCAATTTTATCTCAGTGTCACGCTACTGCAGATGCCAGATGGGAAAAGAGGCCTTCAAATGGAKTTGAAAATACTGCAACCAAAACACTGGACAGCTTGGGCTGCTGAAAGCCTTTTGCATGAAGCCCTGGCTCCCTTAAAGTAGCTGGCAGTGTTCCCATTGAGTTCAGCACAGCCAGGATTTTGCCTTATATATTTATTCTGATTTATGAAAAGCTCAGTCATCGTGGTATCTAAGCACTGAGATACGGTATTTAGTTACAAACAATAATTTTAAGAGTGATGCCAAAATATACACATGCATTAGACTTGGAGATTAAAGAACATGGAGCTTTGGTTGCATGTGCTTCTCCAGTGGTAATTATTCTTCATTCCAAACACTGCGGACCTCCATGCTGCTGGGCACAGAGGGGCTCCAGACTGAGACAAATCAGAAAGATTATGTGATATAGTAAATAGCTATAAATTAATGGATCTTGCTGAGGTGCCAATAACTACCTCGGTTTCCCTGTCAGCCCCAGAGGAATTGATAATTCCTCAGATTTTAGCCAACCATTGCAGGAAATTATTTTAATCTTTTGCATTTTTTAACCAAAACTGTTTACCTGGCAGTAACTTGTACAGCACTACGTGCTCCCCTCTCTGATGTTGCATTACAATAACTTGCTGCAGAAGAAAGCTAGTTGAGTTCAAGTGCAATCTATCCCAAGGAAAGAGTATCCAGAGCAGCTGGTTTCATTTATATATTTTATTTCTGAGGCTCATGAGCATTCCAGTGAGAGATGGTATAATTGATTTAAATCAAATTATGAAACATTATACTTTTTATTCTAAAATCCACTTTTCTGGCATTCAGTTCTGTAATGTATCACTCACAGGTAATRCTGGTTGAAGTTGAAGAGGCTGAAAAATACTTCTCTCCATCCTGAAGTCCATTTCTTTGTGTTCTTGCCATGGAGCTGAAGTCAAAGTTTTTTYATRACAGAATCATCGTATCAYTAAGGAATTGCTTCAGGTGAGATACAAAACYTTATTCCTTGAATTTCTTGATAATAGAAGTGTTCCTAGGTTTTTGGAGGAACATCTTGGTTCAGTGTTTTTTTCCAGCTGGTRTAAATGTACACAGAGCAAATACATGGCAAGCAGATCAGAGCTGTTTTTAGAAAGGGGTAACGTTGGTCATTCATTGCAGCACAGGTTAACCTGCATTTTTAAGAGGTTCAAAATATTCAGTGTTCAATTGTTCACTCAATTTTCTAAGTGTTTGCTGAGGTTGAAAACCTCGTTAGTGGGTTAAAAGCTTTGCCAGAGTGTTTGTTTTCCCTAATAACTTCTGAACCAGCCAATTTAAACCAGATTTTACGGCGGTTATGAAATTCCTRTAAATTTTCAGAAAAATTTTGGCCGAGTGGAAGGAAGAGGGAACAACTGGAGCCACCACTAATGGAAAAGCTGCAGCTGGAGCTCAGCCACTCCCTTCTTAGGTTTGGCCACCCAGTTTGGTTGGCTGGGAGAAACACAGAGGTGTGGTGCACGTGTGCAGCTCTGATCTGGGGCCAGCAGATACCTGCCCATGCARGGCCATGGAGGAGGGCTCAGCTGCGTGTGCAGAGGAAATGTGTCCTCCATAAGCTGCACAACAAAGGAACAAAGGCACTGGAGAGCATCCAGGAAAGGCAACAAAGCTGTAGGAAGGGTCTGGAGTGCAGTTCTGATGAGGAGAAGTTCAGGGAGCTGGGGGTGCTTAGCCTAGAAAAAAGAAGGCTCAGGAGAGACCCTATCAATCTCCACAACTCCCTGAAATGCCAGGTGGGGGTTGGTCTCTTCAAGGTAATAAATGATAGGATGACAGGAAATGGCCTCATGTTGTGCCAGAGAAGTTTAGGTTGACCATTAGAAAAAACATTCTCACAGAAAGGCTTATAAAGCACTGAATGTGGTTCCCATCCCTGGAAATGTTAAAAAAAAAATTACTGGATGTGGCACCTGGGGACATGGTTTAATAATGAACATTGTGATGGTTTGGGTTGGTGGTTGGACTCAATGATCTTGGAGGTCTTTTCCCATCATAAAGATTCCATGATTCTGTGTGGACCTTGCACAAACCCCAACGTGCTGACACAGCTCAGAGCTCTCTGTAACCTGGCTTTTTCCACTGGCTGGTTTGAGGCAGCTACTGGAAGATGGCTGGGGACACATGACCAGACCATGGTGGTGCCATGCCCTGACCCCACTGGCACCATCCTGCTGCACACCAGCACACCTGTGACTCACAGCCTGGGTTATGATACAGGACAACAGATTGGGAGGTGATGTTGCAGCCTGGGAAACACTTGCACCTAGAGGCAAATTGCTTCATTAGGAGGTGAGTGTTACTAGAGGTAAGGAGGCAGTCTACAAAAAGCCATGACAAGGGGTTTGTGTTTATTTACTGGCAGCCACTCAAGTTAAATGCATGTCTCTGAGCAGTTTCAGAAGTTCTGGTGCTTTTCTATAGAATSCAAGTGCTGGCTGGTGCATGTGGACATGTGGTCGTGGTTCTGTGTTCTACACTTCTGTCCCTTGCTCCTTGCAGGGACTGTGAGTTTGGCACATTAGTTTGCTCAGTTAGGCTGGTGAATAAACGGGAAATTCCAGCTTTAAAAAGTGTTTTGCCAAAAGCTGTTAAAGCAAATTCTTTGTGCAYTGAACTTACCCAAAGCTTGATGTGGGATGAAGGCCTTTTGAGTGTTTCTCCTGTTTTTATTTTCCCTTCCAGTAGGAATTTTTCTGCCAGGCTATGTCCACTGTGAGCCAGATTTTTGTTATATTCCTCAGGTGCTCAGTTTGTTTGGGAATCACACAGGTAACTTTTGCTTAGTCCTCTAAGGGGATTCCCTATCAGTGATTATACACCCAGATTTCCTTCACAGCCCCTCCTGATGACATTGGAGAAAGCATTTGTCCTGGGCAAGATAGCCCTCAGCTTCTGGAATTCAAATCTGTGCTTATTCTGGGGGACCTTTTGAATAAGTTTCTCAATGGTCAATATTYGTTGCAGCTATTCCTCTCTGCTTAGGAACAGACTAAGACCTGCTTAAAAAAAAAAGTCTACAGATATAAACAATCCACTCAGATCACGGCTTATACCATCACTGCTTCCAGTTAAATATCTGATTGCCAATTCTTTGAGCTGTCTTTCAAGGTCAGCAAAGCAGCATCAYAAATGAAATATAAAATTTATCATACCAGTGGTTTACAGCAGGCCCACAGCACAGCTTAGTTGGTTGATGGGCCATCTCCATTTATGTCAGCTGTTAAAAACACATGCACTCAGCCACTCTGAGTACTGATGCCATCAAATGTGGTCAACACAGACAGTTCAGCCCACAAAAGTGAGCCAGAAAAGGCATTAAGATGCTTAGTCTATTACATACTTCCTTATTTTTGTCATTTTGACATTTATGTGTTGTATCATTGAGGCTTTTGAGAAAGAAAACCCAATTCCTGGAGCAAACTGAGCTGAGATGTTCAGTTTATAATGCCACAGCCGTCTGGTTTGCATTTAATTCCAATTGACCACCTGCATGCTGTTAACCTCTGGAAGGTTACTGTGCTCACAGTTGTTGTTGTTTATTTAAAAGTTTTGTAGCTCAAGGAAAATATTAGTAATCAGTTACTTAACCTACACTGTTTACTGATCTCACTGAACTTGCAGATGCAGCTTTGCTGGCCAGAGAAAACTGGGAGTCGTCTGGTGTCAGTTATAGCTTGCACTTATTTTTTCAGACAGGAATAGGTTGAGCAATTAAAAGAATTTTATTTTTTTTTTTTTTCATAAATATGCTCTTTGTCATAAATATGCTCTTTGTTGGCAATTTGTCTTAAATGTCAAAATCCAAAATATTACTTAGAGCRTGTGGAAGGTAGCTCTAAATGAGCCAAACTTTCATAGAGGCATGCTTAAATTGTGAATGCTGCTGGTTACACATGCAAACCCCCAGAGCTGCAYGTGAAAACATACAGGAACTGCAGAGGCAATTCAAGTGAATAAGACAGATGCATTCATATTAATGTTCTTTGGCCAGGAGTGCTTAAATTGCTGTAATGAAGCATTTTACTAAATGGCAGCATTCAAAAATTAGAAATTACTTCTTCAAAAGTGCCACCTTTCTTTTTGTTTTTTTTTTTAGTTTTTTAAATATGCTTGTTGCCAACACCCTCCTAGGCCTGTGAGCAGAGACCCTGTTGCTCCTTCAGATCTCCCCTTTTGTCTAACAAGAGCAAAATGCCAGGATTTGGCTTTTAAACTGTGAATTCAGATGCACCTGTATTCTTCCAAAAACTTAGCACAAGATCATAGAGYGGACTGCAGACTATGTGGATACGTGATGGTCAACCAAATAATACTGCAGCAGCAGTATTCTCATAAAAGAAAAGGAATTAAAATTCCAGTTTAAATTTAGGAGCACTCAATGTCATCACCTTTTTCAAAGAGACTATGTAGCTGGAAACCAAATTTTCCACCAAAAAGCCATCAAGTAGAACTTTCTGCCAACCTCTCTTAACCTCTCTACTGCTTTATTGGGTTTTTGTTTGCTTGTGTGGGTGTCTGTGGGGACACTCGGGCATGTGGATTCAAATGAGCTGTTCAAATAGATTAAACAACTTTAAACCCCTCTGTGGTCTTTGGAAGCRAATTAGATTAAAGTGAATTAGAGCTGTTTTAATTCTGAATGAGTGAGTCCACATGGGCTTAATATAGTTGTGTATAGAAACCCACATTAAAATCACATCCTTAGTTAACTCAGATCTCTTCCCGTGTAGACAAACCCATCCTGTGTCTGCTGAGCAGGACACACAGAGCTCGATTCGCCCGTAAACTCGCGTTATTGATGAGTGGAGGAGCTAAATCAGAAACGATTTTGTGCTGGTACAAATGGTTCCACAAACAATAGGTCGGTAATGCATCTGGCCTGGGATGTGTCCAGAGAAAGAAGCTGGGCYTGAATAGCTTTTAGCTCTCATCACTGAAATCAACAATGCTTGCCAGAAAAAAGCCTTCAGCATTAATTCCATAAGCTATAAATTATTACAGGGCTCTGATTCCTTGGAATGAAATTCAATAGATAGATGGCAGAGAAATATTATTAATGGATGGTTTACTACGTTCCTAACTGCACTGACTTCATGAGAATACATTACATTACTATCTGGAATAGCAATAGTAGGGATTTATTAAAATGACTGAGTACGCATTGTTAGCTAGGATACCATGCTATATTGRAAACATAAAGTATTCTGCATCAAAGCATGTAATCTACATCTYTCCTTTTCATCCTTAATTTGATTATGAACTATTACCATGCTTCACCATAAAATAGGAAAGTTGTACRTTTTGATGGTTTCTCAAATGCTGATTTTACTTTCTGCGCAAATACTTTGTATCTTTTCAGCATAATTATTTAGCAGCCATTTCAGGTTAATTATTGTCATTAACAATATGAGTCCTATGAGGGAATATCAATTAAAATATGCACAGCTGAACTTTCAAATGAGTAAATAATTTAGTTTTTGAAAATGACTGGAAACAGCAGGGTAACAGTCAAAAGGGGAACAATTATTTTAATGCTTATTTGACAAATGAGTAATTTTTACAGCAAATTAGTTTCCTATTGTAGCACCCCTACTGGTAACAAGAGAGAAACTGTTAACATGAGTTTTAAAAATAAAACCTGCTAAGATATGCATGCAAAGTTAAGGAAATAATTTGTATGAAGAAAAGGTGATTGTGATACACATTGTTAGCTGAAGAATGTTGCCATGGGAATCTAATTAGGGATATAAATCACCCAAAATTATGTTTAGATATAGGGCTGGGTACATTAAAATGATATGCACAGTTATACATCAATTTTCTTCTTCTTTGCCCAAGTATTGAAGATAGACCCTCATTGCTCTTCATTCTTGACCCCACTAAATGCAGCAATTGAAAGTTAATAATTTGTGGAATTGTGTATCAYGGTACCAATGGCTGGAAAAGTTAACAAATGAGGCATGGAATTCCAGGTGTAAATTTATGATGTTCACTCATTTGCATAGCAAAAAAGAATGTAGAAAAACTGTGCAAGGTGATTGAGTTTTATCCCTGATTTGGGGAAAATTTTAGCATACACATTGCCTTTTTATGCAGTGGTTTTTTATGCAGTCATTTGGGAGGGGTAGGGTGAAAAAGAGAAATTGTGTAGAAACCGGAGCTATTGAAAACATTTGTGKTTTTTTTTAAGCATTGAGAAGGTGTTTCAAGGTCTTCTATATGAGTTAAAAGAGAAGGGGAATTTCAGCAAAGATGTCTTTTGTCTTTCTCTTATTTGCATGCTCGGTTTCATTTCTGATTTTCATGTTCAGCCTGATTACCGCCTGTAGTCAGCCCCAGCGCTGCTGATGGTTTCCCACAGCTATGATTTGGTGTAAGTGGGTATTTTATAGTGAAACAGTGATTACCAAAGACAATTCAGAATTTCTCTTAGGTTTCAGTGGCTCTTTTTTTCTGTTAATCCCTCTATTGAGTGTGCCAAACTGCACTACCGAGTTGCACAGAGTGCTACTRAGATTTGTGCCCAAAGGAGTTTCAATGTATGTGACCAAACCTTTGAATGATACTGGGGCTTGTTGGTCTGGGGAGTGCAAACTGGGTAGCCCTAGCATGGTAAGGAATAGAAAAGAGATTTAAGGAAAAATGTGATGAAAATGAAAAACTAAACTTGCCGTTTCTTGGCAGGAGTGGAGAGTTGTTTCTATTTTCACCAACTGGTCAAATTCGGTTTTAAACTTTGCTACTGCCAAACGTTTTGCACTCTGTCTGTTTTGGTCCAGAGGCACATTTTGGGACTTGATTCTAACTTGCTAGGAAGTAATCTTCCTTGTCCACATGACGTTTGTGCAATAAAGGGAATTTCAATGCCCTCAGTGTGGTCACACGCTTTCTGTTGACATCCACAACCGAGCGTGTAATTAAGGGTGTAGATTCAKCACTGTCTCATTTGAGAAGCTGCTAGAATGGCAACGTTGCTTTGACAGAGGTATTCCCTTACTGGGGTATATCTTCCACATTTTTTTTTCAGTGATGTAATTAGACAAACGGGTAGAGCCATATCAGATGTTGAGAAACTTCACATTGTACGCTAGAGCGGCTAGGGCTGTTGAAGGCTGGAATCAAGGAATGGCTGTGAGCCAAGGAACAGCCTGTCTGATCTGTTTTTAAGGAACCTTTCCAGTTTTTGTGTAAACATTTATYTCACAGTAGAGCCTCTTTAAGACAGTTTCACCTTTTTTTATTCGTCTGCTTCACCACAACGCTCTCTCACCCCACCTCAAGCCACCACACAGTTTCTCYCTGAAATCTCACAGCACAGAAATTCCATAGGAAAACACAATGATGTCATTTCAGTCAGACCATAATTTTCCAGCTGTTGGAAGAAGGCACATTGTGGTGTTTATTTCACTACTTATGAAGATTTGTGGCAAGGAGGGAAATACTTTACTTCCAAGATCATTGTTCAAGCAATTGAAACTGTTCATCTGGAGCTTTGTGCCCAAATGGGGAGAGGCAGAAGGGACAAGGCAGGAGAGTGTCTATGCATGGCCTGTAGGTAATGCGTGGATGAAGCCTCAGAGGAATTAAGGGATATTTTTCATTGCTGTTCTTATGGCAAGAAGGAAAGAAGCATGGAGTAGGCAGCTTTTCAGYATGTCTGTGCCAGTGTGAACTTTTGCCATTCCCGTCACTGGCTTTGCATTTGAGAAGGTTTTGTGTGGATCAAGCAAGCTCTCGCCTGGGCTGTTGTCTCTTACATCTGTCATGGACAAGCCTTTGTGCTGAGCTGCTGGCTCTGCTGCAAGCCAGAGCTCTATGGGTGCTGGGAATGTGTTATTGTAGCACTGGTCAATGTGGATTTGAAAAGCTCATGGCGAAGAATTACAGAGCAACTTAAATTCTACTGAAAAAGAAGATCCATTGATGTTGCTTAAAAAACCGAAATCACCAAACAATTAGTCCTGAGCCCTGGAATATCTCCTCTGTTCTGAGTGGTGAAGCTGCATCACGCTGCATTYGTGGCCCAAGTGTTCCTTATGCTCTACAAAAGCCTTTGCATGTTGTGACAGTCGCGAGACATGTCCTGTCATCTTTGGAGATGACCAGGTGTCCTCAGGCAAATGAAGGGGCAGGAAGGGCCAGGGTGTCTGAGAGACCTCGTGTACTTTGTTACACCCATTTCCCATTATTTAAGTAGCACAGTGGAAAGTGGGGTGGCTCTGACATGTGAAACTTTTGGGATAGTCCCTCTGAGTACTTCAGTCAGGAAATGTTAGCTGAGCTTACCCTGCAGCTCATCTGAGAGCTCCAGAAGTGCTGGATACAATAATGAACAAAAGCCTTTCAGATGCTGCTGTTGCTCATTTTTTCACTGTGTGGGTCCATTAAARCATCGCTGCCTTTTGGGAACTCAGCTGGAAGAAGAAAACAGGCCTGGAAAAAAATAACTGCATTATGTGAGACCACTGGCTACTGCTGGAATTGTGTCAGCTCCTAACATGTCAGGCAGGTTCCCCATGCATCTGCTGTGAAGCTTCTGCTGACAGGACTTGAGCTCTAGCAACGAGAGCAGCCAACAACAGCAGAAAAAAGCTGTGGGCTCTTGGATCCTGTGTGATCCCASAGGCTGTGGTCAGTGTAACCCAGAAGGAGAGAAAATGAAACTGTTGAAATGTTCCCCTGATGTGCCCTGCAGCTTGCAAAGACAATCACCTGTTCAAAGGGGTGATTTCTTAGGTGGGGGGAAGATGTGTAGTGATAAACAAGATAGCTGCAGGTTTGATTTAGTCCCCAGATTTTTCATTATGGTAAATTCCACAAAATTTAACTTCACTTTTTCCCTGCTCTACGTGCATTTTCTGTCATGCTTGGCATCACACTTCCCACTCAAAATGCCAGTTTAAGAGAATAAAAGTAGTCCAGCSCAGAAATGTTTTCTGGCTGGACACACAGTAGCTGTCCCTCACAGGCTATTGAAGCAGAAGAAGAAGCAGAGAAGCTGAAGTTTGTCATTGATTAGGTCTAGAAATTGAAACAACCCCTTGAACTCGACACATAAATATAGTCACTTCAGCTTTTAACCCTGCTCCCCATTACCTCATCATATTTTACCATGAAGGAAACATATGCTATAATGTATTCTTTGTCAGATACAGTCCGAACCCTTATGTAAACTGCTTTTTYAGTCCTCTTCCCATGCAGACACATTCCCCAACAGGCATTCCTCAGACATGCCAGTTAACGCTTTACTGCTTAGCAAATCTATCGGATTAACACAATTACAGTAAAAGCGCGGGACAAAATAAATATTCCCCAAAGAACCTTTAGGAGGATTTTGCCATTTCTTGGTTAGTAAGAGATGATCCCTCAACAGACACCAGGCTGACCCTGCTTTYGTTTCTCTTATTTCATCTGTCCCCATGGAGCAAGAAAAATATATCGCTGTATGGGCAGTAGCAGAATGAGCAGCCTGGGTATTGTCTGTACTTTTTGATTCAGTCTGCAGGGAAAGCTGAGAGTCAGGGRAAGAATCAGGGAACTTTGTGTTCAGCCAAATTCCAAAGCCCTTGGTGTCTGGCCAGATTTACAGAACTTAATTGTACGTTTGTATTGTGTGTTGCAATATCTCAGGGGTTTGTAAAGTGGTTCTCCTGAATCCCTTTTGGGTGCTCGGCTACTCCAGAAATTCCCACTAAACCTGTGCACAGCTTCCATGCTCATGGTACAATGGCCAGGTCCCTGCTTTCACTGGCATGGTGCTCCCTTCCCTGTCTCATCATCTCAAGGGAAGCACAGAAGCTGCTCAGATGGGCAGCCTGGAGCTGCTCCAAGGCAGGTTTTTCTCCAGGGTGTTTGCATCAAGTCCTGCTTCTCCAGCAGTGATGCAGCAGAAATGGGTGGGARCTGGTCATACCTGCCTCACTGTTCTCTTCCAAAGTGCTCTGAGGCAACTTTAGCTGTTCATTGTTAGTATTTTCCTTTGAATCTTGTTGCAGTGGATGGCAGTGCTGTTTTTTCCTTACAGAGGCACCACTGATGGGTTTTTTTCCCCACCACTCTTAACTTCTTGGTTCAGTTGAGTCATTCAAGCTTGGAAATGTCCAGTGAGTTTGGATCTGAAGGTGACTGGATTGATCTGTGCTACTGTTAATACTTCTTTAGGGGATAAAGGGAGAGAGAAAAAGAAAAAATGAAGGCAAACATTGAATTTATAGCACTCCAGATGTCAGAGAAATGAACATAAAAGTGCAGATGCCTTCTAGTCAGGCAGRCTGCTCAAATGTATGCAAATGGGTGACAAGTTTATGTGTATATTGTTAAAAAAAGAAAAAGAGAGGGAAAAATGCTTAAATAATCCTGTTCTTATTGCTGTAAGTCTTGGACACTGGGTTTGGTGGAAGTCACAACTGCAGTAAGCCAAAGCCATGGTAAACATGTCCAGCTGGGTAGACTTTGATTGGTCTTAATGTTCTTGGTCRTACCATTAAAGTACCATAAATTCACACCTTCTAAGTTATGGGGCCTATTGATCAAGCTTTTCCTTGCACAGCAGTATTTAGATTATTCTGCAAATCATCTTCATGGCTAGCTGTGAGAGATGGCTGCAGTGTCTTCAGTTAGGGTGGTGTAAATGTATGGATTTAAGTGAGAGCAGATGTACTTGCACGTACATTTCACATATTGTTTGGGGGTAACAAAACAATCCTTCCTGTCAAATGTGCTTCCAACTTGTGAATTAATTATATCTGCCTTCCTGCAAACTGTTTAAGAGCAGCTGGTCTTCCTGGCATTTTTATTAGCATGCAAAGATGCTTCTCCAAAGCATGAAATGCCAAAAGGAAAAGCCTCTGGSTAAGTTCTACCATGGATACACAGAACTGAGTGGTGTCTGTCTGCAGCCAGGTGAAGGAAAGAGCCAGTGGTCATCAGTCTAAGGCATTCCTCTGTGCAGGACCTTGATTAACTTTCTATGCCTTTTGGATGTTGGATAAAAGCAACTTAAAATTATAGTCGTAGGCAGCCATAGCATTGAGGAAAACTGATACAGTCTGGATAATCTGCTGYTAAACAGCTTGTGTGGGTCTGTGTCCAAACCCCATGTCTTTAAATAACATTTCAAGCCAACTAGCTTTTCTGGATTCCTTTGCTTAAAATGCAGACAGGATTTTTGGATGGCAACTGCTGTTAACGTTACTAAGCATTGCTTGGGTGTGCTCTTTGTTCATTTGTGAAGGAAAAGACCTACCTTATCCATAGCCCCATGATGCAATACTAGAACCTTTTAAAAAGTTATTAAACAGATTGTAAAGTCCCCTTTAAAAATAGGCTTCGATTTGTACAATTTTTAGAAATGGCAAAGGACAAAACCACATCCTTATCCCCACTGAACTCCTGAACAACCCACCCCTCCCCATCTCTCCCTTCCCCACAAAAAGCCTACATTTACAATGTCTTGGTTTTACTATAYAGAAAAGGTGAGAAAAACAATACAAGTTATACAGCACACTTGCAAATACCAGCTTATATGAGCTAACACTGGCAGTTAACATCTTAGATTTTTCTCAGCTCTAAGCTACATCTGCAGAACTTATGAGTTGGGTTTTRTAAAGTTCACAATTCAAAAATGTCTCTGTGCTAAAGGGCTCTGGCTTTCTAGCTCAGGGCAAATTTTATATGCTACAGTCTGTAACCATCTTTGTTTCTGGAGAAGTATATGCATGGATCATGGATTAAAACGTTTTAYTACGTGCCATGTGGGTTTTATTATCTGAATAGATCATATCCTAAACAGGTCAACTGCCTCTGATTTAAGTGCTCAGAGAATGGGAAACAGCATTGATTCATGCAGTGGGTTTATCATGTGCTGCTGCAGCTATTTTTCACTCCCAGCCACTACCCAAAGGGAGAGCAGGATGCTGGGCATCCGAAATCAACATCAGATCTAATCCCACTTCATTTCAACAGATGCAAATGTTGGTGTAAAGAAATAAGTCTCAGCAGTCATTGTGATGGGGCATTATATATGGGGYATTCTATATGGCTTTATAAGGGAGGTTGATTCAGTGCTCCCTCCTGCTCTTCCTTTTTGCAATGTCATCTCTGACGAAAGCTTGTCCCTGCACCAAGAAATAGAGAAGAGAGCAATGAAAATGTGGCAAAACTTCACCCAAAAAATAGAAGGTCAGGCATTCTTGGATGCTGGCTTTGCTAAAGTGTACTGTGATTGTGCACAGTGGAAATCACTGAAAGAGTATTTGGAAATCAGAGGAAAAACATTAGAAGAATAAGTAGGTATAATATCTGTGAATGGAAASAGTTGTCTCTGTGGGACAAAGCCAGGACGGGTAGTGTTACTACTACATATTTATTGTTACAATTAGCTGCTATTAAATATGCTTTAGTATTGCATTATTGTTTTCAGTGAGACCAAACTGACTATTATATCGCTGTGCTACAAGTTCCCAAGGGAGGTACAAGGAAGCTATTTACTGATTTGCTTAAATCTCTGTTGAACAAAGCAGTGGAAAATACTTTGTAGGAAATAATCATCCATTGGCAGGAGGCTGGAATAGGTTACATAATAGAGATCGTATTTCTGTGACAATGAATGATTCTGTTTATACAATATTCATTGCTGGTCATGTACCCTAGACTTTGTTTATTTTTGTCTCATCCCAAAATGATAAGAAGATAAATTCAACTTACTTTTTTGCCCAAGAATTGTAGAAAACAGTTCAGAGTTTCTTGTCTAAATTCGTGCATGGTACCATGAACACAAAGTCTTGCTTTTCCTGGAGATGTACATGTTTTTCTGCACTGAATTCTTAACAGACTGTAGTATTTGTCTCAAAAAAGGGAGAAGGGAGAGGGTCTTGGGAGTTATACACTGATCAGTGTAACCTTGATATCTCAAAAGGTATTAGATAGTAGAACAAATTATTAAGCAGTCCGTGTGTAAGCACCATCCAGATAAAGAGGTGATAAAAGAGAATCAACACATATTTGTCAAGAACAAATCATGTTAAAACACTCTAATTTCCTTCCTTCCCAGGAAAACTGGCTTAGTGGATAAGGTGGAAGTGGTAAATGTGATACATCTTGACTTTAGTCAGGATTTTTGACACCATGGAAGATTATATGCTCTCATGTAAACTGGGGAAATTTGGCCTGGGTAAGAGGGGAGGGCCTGATTCTTTGAAAACCCATGCTGAGAAAGCAGTTAGCAGTGATATCCTGCTAAAAAGAGAATTCACTTTTGCTCTTGCCTGATTCCTGTCAATTTTTTCGTTAGTGGCTTGAATGATGGAATGGAAAGTAAACAAGTAAAATTTGGATTGAGGATAGATAAGTGCTTTAGAGCACAAAATTACAGGAGCAAATGAACATGGGGAAAATRTATCAGTGTGGAGGCACTCAGATTATAGAACTGCAAAGTAGTGTGTGTCAGAGGATCTGTAACTGCACGGGGACTTGGCAGCAGGAGAGAAGATGGAGCTTTGGTGCCTGGGAAGTGGAATGGGAATAAAAGATGAGACATTGAGAGAGCAGCTCTAAGTGTGCAAGACATCTCTGTCCAGTTGTGAGAAGTCAGCAGCTGGATTTCTGGATCTGTGTTTTTTCACTTCTTTTTGAAGTGATGCAGATGAGTGGGATGTAATCTAGAAGAATGACCCAGATGATTTGAGACTTAGAAAGTATGATCTGTGCTGAAAGATAGAAAGATTTGTGTGTTTGTCTAGAAATGGTCTATCCAAGGGGGGGTATAAATCTTGTAGGTAACTGCTGCTGGAAAGGGGATGCAGATCTATCAGTCACCGTGGCTGTGGAGTGTGGGATGGCAAGCACTGTATTTTCACACATGTTTAATAGAAGGCTCTCTGTAAAAACTAATCTGAACTCAGATTTAGCAGATCAGTGCTTTACTTGCTCAGGCATGTGAGAAGTGTATCACACACTTAGCTCTCAACATCGCTGCTGACCCTGATCTGTGCTTGCTGCTCTCTCTGCCATTGTRTCTCTGCATTTAATTTGATATCCACTGATACCATGTGTCTCTGGCCTTACATTCAGCTGTTGGTGTTTTCAAAGGGGTGGAGTTGCCTAAGGTGTCGATTAAAGATGTGAAAATCAATTCAGAGTTTGGCTTTTCCAGTAGTAAAACAAAGATTTTGGTTGTTTAGAAAACATCTATAGGAATAGATAAAAAATATCTATAGGGATTATTAATCACTGGAATATGTTACTCAGGGTGTTGCAGACTCTCTCCTGAAGGTTTTGAGAAGTTTGATGGACATATATCACAGCTGCAAATAAACTTGATCCTGCTTCTAGGTAAGAAGTTAGACCAGATGAACTCCCAAGATTCCTTTTAGTCTGATGTCTGTATGATTTCTGTGAGGTCATGTTTTGCAACAATGCAATATATTTTTTATCCCTGCAAAAGAATCACAGAACTGACATAATCCAGACACTTTTGCTTTATGTTGGGAAATGAAAATGTAGGTATGCATTCATAAAAGTCTCAGGAAAATAAATGYCTGATTTGACTTCAAATATAAATGAACATGGTAAGAATGATATCCTGAATAATGACCCTGCAAAAAACCCCAACAAACTAGCTCAGTTCYTCAGTACTAACYATCTCAGGGCATTGATTATCTATCRWGTCTAGTTTTTGTGATAATGTAAGAATTTAAATTGTAGCCTCACCCAGAACAAACACAGGTGCGTTTTCTCTAGGTGTTAATCTCCCAAAGGCCCACAGTCTTGTAATGTAAACAGACCTTGGAGCCCCAGCCTGGCTCACTCTGTATCAAATAAGCTGTATTAATATCCTGGGTCAAAACTTCCTTCAGGCAGCCTGAGGGCAGCAGCCATCCAAATCCGTGTGCACTGACACCTTCCCAGCGACAAGCCTCTCGGTGCTGGGCCCTTGATTTATGACATGTATGTTTTCTATTTGGGAGAAATGTAGTGTTTATTTGACACAGGAGGCTTCTGATAACTCTGCCGTTGTTAAATTTCATCCTGCTTCTGCGGGGAATGCTTACCCTGCCCCCAWAAGAAAACTAAGGAGGGAATGGAGGGGAAAGTTGCAAGGAAATCCAACTGTGCTGCTTTCAGAAAAGGCTCTGGAGTCTTCTCATTCCAGCTCACACTCTTTGCATTTTCTCCTTGATGGGGAAGTTCTACCGGACAGTTGTGAAATTAATAATAAGTGGGTGTGAAACAGTTTTGTTTAGGTTTTTTTTTTTTCTTTTTTTTTTTTTCCTCCTGATTCATGACCATACAGCCTCTTAAATTGGAGTGTGCTTACTAGATCAGTGATCTGGGATGATCTGCTCCCTCTCCTCCAGCAAGGTTCCCCCTGTAGCTGCCATGCTGGCTGCAGGGATTACCTTGGGTGCTTCCTGAGACTTTTTTGGGAGGATCACTGCATTCTGGTTCCTCGCCTTGTTTGTGCTGAGAGTGGCTTCTCTGAAGGCAGGAAGGCAGAGGGCACTCTTTGTCTTCTCTGCACAGAGAGGCTGTTAATACATGGCACATGTCCACGGAAAACAATAGCTCCATGAGAGATGGCTGCGTCCCATGGGTGGCCTTTCAGGAGCAGGGAGATTTTGAAAGAAAAAYGCTGCTGTGCCCAACTTCCCTTGTGTACATGCTGCTACCAGAAACTCCCCCTACGAATCCCTTTTCCTCAGAGCCAGAGCCAAATCCTGCTGCAGTCCATAACCAGAGGAGCGTCCTGCTGGCTTCTACAAGAGGCTTGTCTGAGGGTGGCATGAAACGGCTCCCAAACAGCAAATCCTTCCAGCTCCCCTCTTGTGAAAACCATGGATGAGCTCCACTGCTAGTCTGGAACACGATCCCACCCTCAGTTGCTGTTGGTTAACCCTTGGAGATTTCCTCATCCTGGTGGTGGCTCTGTTTATGGCCATAGGTGGGGATTTCTCCAGGGTTCAGTACCAARTGTGAAGCTTTCAGGATGTTCTCTATTTATTATATTATTTCTGTGCTGTTTTATAGAGTCTTTGCTCAAAACACAGAGAGCTTGCATGCCCTGAAAAAACTCAAAGTCTCACCTGAAGGTAATTTATGAATTTTAAGGAAAATCCCTGAAAGATATAACCCAAAGAAAAGTTTGCACTCATTTTTTTTGTGGTTATTTTTGGCACTGTTTGGCTGACTTCGRGGTATGTGAAGTATCAGCTCTGGTCTCTCATGGCTTCAGTGAGGGACCCCAAGCATTTGGGAAGCAAATTACTGTCTGTTAGATTTCAGCTGGAATAATGTATTAAATTTTCAGACTCGGCTTTCTTCAAGCACAGTGTTGACAACGTGCTCAGCTCGTAGCATTTGGAGTTAGATGGATATTTACCAAAGTAACACATCTTAAACAATTTAACAAAAATGGAAACAAGCAAAAACCTCAAAACAAAATACTTTTCTGACAGATTGGTAGTTACTGTTCTGGTGTGAGTGACTTTGCCCCTTCCTCAGTCATCAGCGTTTTCCTGGAACCTTTGCTATCACACCCCCAAAAYTTCCAGCCTTCTAATTACATGAAGGCATAAACAAATAAAAATAAGAACAAATAAAAGGCAAAAGCTTGATGTGTTTTCAGTTGTACATTGCTCCTAATGAAAGCCATGTGTGCAAAACCTCAGTAATTTTGTCYTGGCTTACTGAAATTAAACAAAGAATGATACCTATTTATAATCCTGTGAGTTTCTGCCAGAAATATATTTTATCACTATGGTTGCAAAGAAACAAATAGCCACTAAGGAAGTATTTTTCACAAAAATGAATGARCATGGAGGGTTCCATGGAAAGAGTTGCTGCTTGTGGTGGAGTAGTGGGCAAATGTGAAGTGAGTGAGGAGAAGTAGTTAAGAGCAATAAGGGACTTTCCTTTTATTATGGTGTTGATATTTACTGTCYCCTTTCATGTCATCGGCTTGGTTTGCAATAACCTTCTGTCACTTACATAGGCTAGCTTTTCTACTGGAGTTTCAGCAGGGAAGAAAAGCAGGATATTTAAAATAGTTTTGTTTATTTGTAATTAGAAAGCAAGTAACTTGAATTCTTTTTCTTTTCTTTGAATTGATTGCATTTAATAAATACAACAGAGGGCTTACCAAAGTGTTCTCAAAGTAACGTAAACCAYATGTACCATCCCACAAAGAAAGGACATCAAAATTGAATTTCTGAGTAATTTTATGTAGATTTAACTTATTGTGGTTAAATGTAACCAGCCTCCTTTTCTGCTGCCCCATTGTGTTCAGAAMTCACCAGTTGGCATAATGTTGATCCTAGGAGGGAGTGTCCAGAACACCTTAATGGTGACAGAGTGAGCCATAGGTGAGAGCAAAGCAGGAATCTGTCCTCAAACTCTACCTAATCCCAAAAATGCCTGTTGCAGGCAATATGCTGCATGTGACAGGTCTGAAAAATGRAATAGCAAGATTCAGACCTGGTGCTCATCCATTTCAGGGAGCACACACAGAGTTCCTTGGTAGGGGCAGCTATTCTGGGAAGAGTTCTGCAAGCTGTTTGAAAAGTGAGACTCCAATCTTTACCGGGGCATTCAGGGTATGAGCACCACTCATCACCAGTGGTAACRAGCCTGAAGGTGTGGTGTTCAAATCCTGTTTGTCACACCTTCAAGGACTCCTCTAGATGAAATTTTCTTTACACTTGTCATCTTTAAGAAAAAAAAAAAAGTGATTTATTCCTAGGAAGGGAAACGTTAAAAAGACATTTGTAGCATAAACCCCCCCCCCCCCTTTTTTTTTTTTTTTTTTTTTTTTTTTTTTTTTGTTTTGGTGCCGCTCTTTGTCTCTCGCAGATGTGAAGAGCTGGTTTAGTTTTTTTATTTTTTTTTTTAATTTTGTTTTGGTGCCGCTCTTTGTCTCTCGCAGATGTGAAGAGCTGGTTTAGGTCTGGCATCTTCCATAACCCCACATGAGTACTCGCCTGTCATATCAGGTGTGTAAAACCAGTCTGCCTATTATACAGTGAGCCGTGATTGAATCCTTTATTTATGACTTCTGCCCCACATTGCATTAATTAGAATGCAAATTAAGTGTTTCCTGGAAAGCTGCTGTTTACTTCTGGCATACTTTACATGTTTCATTAGTCTTAGGACCCTGACAGTCAAGTTATGTCAATTTAACAAGTTATCTGTCAGCAGAGCTGCTGTAATTGTACGTACATGTGCACGTAGGCATTGTGGGCTGCAATGGGATGCAGATTTGGGTTTGCCTCCAGYGAAAGGCATTTAAGATATGTTATCTTGTCTTAGCTACTGGGCTCCACTAATTAGAGGTAAWTTTTTTCCAACAGYATAGCTTGAATTGGAAGTTGTTCAYGTGCCTTTAATTTCCACCAGTGCTCCTGAATTTGACTTTTTATGATGTTTTGACTGAGAGCCTCAGTTTTCACTAGASAGTGGGTTATTTGGCCTCTGCACTTGATAGTAGCTGAGCAGTCTGTATCCAGGAGTAGCAGGAGATGAGAATCACAGAATGGTTTGGTTTGGTTTGGTTTGGTAGGGACCTAAAAGGTCATCTAGTTCTGATCCTACCATGGACAGGGATGCCATCCACTGGACTGGATTGTTCAAAGCTCCATCCAGCCTGGCTCTGAACACTTCCAGGGATGGGACATCCACAGCCCTCTGTGGGTAACCTATGCCAGTGCCTCACMACCCTCTGAGCAATGGATTTCTTCCTAACATCTGATTTAAACTCACTCTCTTCTGGTTTAAAACCACTGACACTATTTGGCATATAAAAAGTCCATTTCCCTTCTTTCCATAAGCCCTCCTTAAGGCACTGGAAGGCTGTGATCAGATCTCCTTGGGTTGATGGTTGGACTTGAGGATCTTAAAGGTCTTTTCCAACCCTAAGGATTCCACGATTCAAAAATAACCGCTACTTTCTTAACCTTTCAAGGTGCTGYGATGAAAGACTTATCTCTGAATGTGTTTGAAACCCAGAGGAAGAATTTTCACGCAAGAAGGAGCTTACACCAAAGTAATGAAGAATTTGGCCCCTGGCACCATTATTTTCCTCGGCTCCCACAGTGACAGAAGGGGGTGGAGGGAAGTAACCTATCCCATTTCTGTTTGAAAATATTTAGCTTGAGTGATGTGAAGATTTCAGTAGATCTGTGACAAGATCAAAGACTATAAATTATTTAACAGTGGTTCTACTTTTGTGGAATTATTTAAAGTATCATAATTGCAGCTCAGCTTCCCAGCCTTCATTTTCAAGTCTGGAATTCTGTTGGGAACTATCATAATCACTGAAGAGTATAATATTACAGGCTGGGTATAAAAATATCTTTTTAATGACTAGCAAATTAGTGAAATGTCTTGACCTAAATCTAGACCAAACAGAAGACAGTGTTTTTATGGAGGGGTAAGAAAGACTAAATTGTCACCACATTGTTATTCTTGTTAAATTCTCCACTACTTAAAATGTCAGTTGATTAGATAAAATTTGTAACACTGTGCATCAATGCAAGTGATGAAGGGCTGTGTGTTACATAGTATCTTGGCATTTCTGCACTTTTGTTTTCCTTTTAATGGTAGCATGCGCATTCTGTGACTGAAACTTGGAAAAATAAAGGCTATTCATTACTTTAGTACCCTGTGAACAATGGAGATCATGAAAGGCATCRCAGGGAACTCCTCTGTGTGTTGGCTCTTCAAGAAGCGCGATGAGCCCTTGGAGGGTTTTCTCATAGGCTTCAAGTGATTGTTGTGTGCATGATCTGCCTGGCTAAACTCTTTGTGTCTGACTTAAATAAGATCTAGAAAAGGCAGGAATGTCTCACTCTGTACCACGTGGTTCACAGTCTTAACCAAGTTTCTGTTAATGTAGGAACAGGAATTTATTCTCCGAACTCCTGTTTGCAAATGACTCAAAGGAAACTGAGCCTTCGTGTTCCTTCGTGTGCAGTCAGCTGCCAGTGGCAAAATCCTCAGGTTGATGAATTTTGACTGTATAATGAAGATACCATGCAGATCTCTGCAGATGAGGACTCTATTTCCCATTATGCTGCCAATTTTCACAGCGATTTGGGGCAAGTCACTGACCTTTCTGCTTTTCATTGCCCTGAATCTAGCCAGAAGAGGTGACACTGGTTTAAGTGATAAATATCATGGTGCTGCAGCTGCATTTGCAGTGCAGAGTGTCTGTGATGAGGGCAAAAAATGAGTGGTGATGAGGACAGGCTGCCTACATTTTGCCTTTGTAGCAGGGTACAAAAGGTATTTCGAGGCAGAAACCACCTTAGCATCGTGCGTTCACAGAACTCACGCAGTGAGGCTGCAGTCTGTAACTGAGCACCAAAGTGAGCAACAGGAGCCCAGAGATAACACAAGGCAGGAACAGAGGTTCTCTCCATTCCTGCCTTTCTCTCCATGTGGCCAGGGTGCTCTGCAATTCCAAGACAAATGACAAATTTGTTCAGCACCTGGCTGCAATGAACGTGATCGGTCTTTAATTAATATTAATTAAAGCATGAAGCATGCATGAGCATGAAGGAGAGTCATAAATTAAATGGAAAAGACTGATATCTTGAGACTTTGTATCCTGGAAGGACCCTTGYAGCAGGTTGGGAGCCATCTACAGCAAGGTTACCCTCCATACCTGCATGGATTGTGGATGCGTGTAGGATGTGGAATGTCTCCCAGAAGACAAACACAACGTGAACAATCGTTTTTACTGGCAAATGTCATCTGTTAGATATCAGCCTAATTTTCTCCAGTGACACAAAGCAGGCTTCACCCTCGCTGTGCTGAGCATTTAGCTTGGCTCTGTGCAACCTAGGGCTCTGGCTCAGCTGCTCTTTCAGGCTGCGTGTTGACATGTGCTGGGGATCTGGAGTCTCTGAGGCGTTTAAGCAAGATTTTATCATGGTGCAGCCACTTCTTTTGCTTCTCCCCACTGAATTGCATTCTCCTACTCCTTGAAAATATAGTAGAAATATGTTGCTACAAGAGTTTTCTCATTTTGTTGCCATTCCTTGCTGTCTAGTTTTGCTGAAGTTGTGCTGACAGACCAGGAAGGGCTTAARAAAGGAGATTAGGAGAATGATCAGAGACCTGGAAACCCTATACACACAACCCTAAGCTCAGTCTAGTTAGTTTACCCAACACCATGACCTAATGATTCTAGATGTACTTTGAATGAAGAGATGTTTGATTAGTGAATAGTTYTTTTCCTGTCCCAGGAAAAGGGTGGACAAAATAGGAAATGAGGGTTTTGTTTGGGTGTTTTTATTTTGTTTCTATTTTGTTTTGKTTGGTTGGTTTTTCCTTAAATTGTAAGAGAGATTAACCACTGCTTTCCTGGGTGTGTGGTGAGGCCTTCATCACTGATTTCAGTCTTTTAAACTCCAAGCTTTTTTTTTCTGGAGTCAGGAGGGGGTTTTATGGCCTATGGTTGTAGGAGCTGATGGTCAAGCAGACTTGATTCTTCCTATTGCATATGATAGGCTGCAGTGACCTTTCTGGCCCCTTCCAACACATTAAAGTTTCCCAGACCTGAGTCTTCCAAAAAAGCCCCATCCTCTGATTTTGAAGAAGGAAAATTTGAGTGAAGTAATCACTGAGCTTAGATTTTCCAGTGTCTTTCCATATGGGCATCCACATAAATCTGCAGCTGTACAAACTCAGCTCGATAAGTGGATGAAACTCTCTTCCACCAAAGAAGCTCCAAACCCCTCTCTTTACCAACAAGATGTTGCCAGGAAGTCTCTTGGTGAGACTCTGTTGTGTGTAAGCAGGCTTTGGAAAGCTTCCAGATTTTTTCCACCCTGTACACAAACGAGATAGCGCTGAAATCTCATCTAGTGTGTGTCCTGGAATTACTGCTCATCCCTCTTTATAATAAATGAGTGCTGTTTGGCTATAATCTTTCTAAGCTGTAATGCACTGGCATCCTGGAGTGCAAGAGTCCTATCTTAGATGACTACATTCAAAACATACCCCAGGGACTGTTAGAGAAATTTATAATCGTCCCTTTAGAATCCCAGGATTAAATTCTAAGTGGCAAGCAAATAAATAAACAATGTTTCTCCCTAATGCCTATTTATTTACTGTAGATCAATGGAACATTCAAGGATGAAATTGGTTTTCTCAGAGGATTAAAGATATATTTAAAATAGGCTTTATTATGAGAATTAATARTATGGATTCTGGAGGGGTGAAGGGTTAGTGTGAGCCAGGTTTTTGTAAACTCGTCCATTCTGAAAGAAGTACTTAAGAGTAGGAGAAGAGAAATTAAGTTAAAGGACACCTAATTTTGGTTCATCAGTTTGACATCCTGCTAAAAGAAGTCTTTAAAATTTCCTACTTTTGCTGGGAATAGGGCAAAGAGTGTGGAAATGCATTGATACACGATGTGTGTGCCAACATGTGGGATTGCACGCAATGCTTACTCAGGGCAGAACCTGCTGTTTGCCCTTTTTTTGTACCCAGAACACWCATCTGTGTGTGCAAGAGGCAACTTCAGCAGCTGCAGATCCCAGCTGCTGGACCGCACCCCGCTCCTACCTCCCCTGCCCAAAATGCAGCTGGCCATGAGGCAGGTTCCTCCTGCTCTCAGACTAACTGTGATCATTGATGCTGTTTTCCTTCTCTGGTTTTTACTGGGCTCCTCATCTGCCTGAGCTTGGAAGGATTCTTTTGATTTTGTGCCGCCAGAAGGAAAAAGAACAGCAGTGGAGAGTCCAAGGCTGTTTAAAAGGAGTGCAGAATGGTTTGGAGTGATGTGGACTGGTTGCTGCTGCCACCTCATAAAAAAAAGTAGAGCACTCTCTTCTCATCTTTGGGAAAAAACCCAACCAACAAAAAAACAGGAAAACACAATGTTAGAAACCACAGAACAAAATAAATTACAGTCAATGCAGTCTGTAAGAGCAGAGTTGTCAGCAACATAGGTGAGTTCCCAGGTGAACAAAAGACCTGTGAAATGAAAACCTCATACTGAAAATATATWGTGTTTGTATAGAATGTTGTTTTCTTCCCTCCCTTTCTGGCTGTTGTTCTCCATGGTTTCTGAGTGAGTTGCAGTGCTGTCAGACTGACAGCATTGCAGCTCTGTTGGCCAAGATGCAGATTTGAATGCAGCCTCTGCTGATGAGAGAAAGAAGTGCASTCTGTGCTGTACACATGGAATCGATAAAGGTGTGCTAAGTTCTCTAAGAGTCTTCTTTATGCTTCATGTAACTTCTACACCCTTCTATTTTTTAAATATTGCTTTCCCTGCAGTGCCCGAATATGTCTTTTTTATTGTTTAGTTCCATTTTTATTGCAAGCTTTATCCAAGCTTTGTTTCTCTGTTGTGATGTTGGTAACACCTGAGTGTTTCACTTTCAGGGCTGTAAAACCCTCCTGTTGAAGATGTGTCTACAGTATTGCTTTCTAGTGCACAGGCTGAGGAATTTTCACCTGGAATTCTTGTATTTCCAAGGTAGGGAAGAGCCTGTTTTTAAATTTCACATCAACTGTAGCAACATGTGAACATGGCAGGACATGAAGGGAAGTTCCTTTTGATTAATTTTTTGAGCACAGTCCTTTTTTTCTGAGTTAAAACTTGTGTTCCACAGGAGGCAATGATTTCTGACAGTCTTCTGTGTGCCAGTCCAGCCAGGCAAAGTAAAAAGGTTAAATATTATTGGATATCTGTGACTCACAGGCTTCATGTGGAAGGGAGGGAGGGCAGTGATCAAAACAACTCTGAAAAAGAATAACTGGAGCATTTGGTTAATGGTGGCTGAAATCTGAAGAGGAAGGAGGACAAGAAATTTGAGTATTAGATAGTGAATAGGAGCCCGAAGGAATGTGGAAAATATGTACAGTGGCAAAAAGAGACACTGCAGAGATCTATAAATGATGCAGGAAATTGTGAAGGCTGAGATACAGTTGGGAGACTGATTATATGTATGTGATGGACTTAAAAATCCTTACAGGTGTCTGGAGAGCTTAGGTGAAAAAGAAAATTTCCATGATGGGACTAAAAGRCATTGTTAATTGATAACTATAGGTTCTGCTTTTAAAAGGCCATGAGAATTTTAAAAGATGGGAGGGTTGATTGTGGGCTTTGCAAATGAACTCTGTGTGTCGGGGGAGGTGAAATTTTCCTCTACACTTTGTTTGAGGACTGGARTTTTGGGGTTGTTGTCAGGGAAATACTTATGGTTGTAAATTGCATTTTTTAAAACTCCCTTTAATTTAAAAGCCCTTTGTCCCATTTGCTGCATTARTCTTACAGTTCTTGCTTTAGGCTTATATTAAAAGTTGGCAGTCTCAGCTGGAGGAAAACTAGGGGATAGGTCAGATGCTAATTAATTTCATGCTAATTGTGCCATAATTTGAAATCCAGTGGATTAGTTTTCTGTGTGAGAGCTGAAATGTACAGAAAGACAAAAATGAGTAAGGACAATTAATCTCTGTAAAATTGCTTGGGATGCTCTAAGAAAAGAGGGTTTGTTGCTTTTATTTTGTGTTTGAAGTGTTTTAAAGGCGCCTGTGTTGTGGGTTACATGGCAGATACATTTCTGCTGAAAACTACTTTTTTTTTTCCCTGAAATTCCTAAAAGAAATACCTTGGTGGCTGGCTAAGCTCTTGCTGAGGGTTTCCTCCTTGTAGGATGAGTGGATTTGGAATGGGCTCCTCTTGCCCCAGCATGGGAGGGTGGTCCAGACCTTTGAKCTGAGTGCCTGGGAGGGAGAAAACATTATTTATCACAGGATCATGGAGTACAGGACCTTGAGGATCATCTGGCCCAAACTTTCTTGGCAAAAGCACAGTCTAGACTAGGTGGCCCAGCACCCTGTCCAGCTGAATCTTAAAAGTTGTCTATTTATTTCTTTTCTAGAAGTAGACAAGGCTGGAATGGACAAGGGATGGATGCCAACCACTTCTCGCTCTCTGCATCTCCCTCCTGCCGAGTCTCCAGTGGCTGCTGGAGAGATTGACTCGGAGCCAGGCTGGGGAGAGTAATTTACTGCTGGCCTCTAATGGCCATAAATTACTGCATGCCCTGGGGAGCAGCAGCTACAAAGGTAGAGCTGTGACTCACAGGTGGGTCCCATGCTCACCACCGCTAAGGTTGCTCTCTCGCAGACTGAGCACCAAGCTCTGACTGACAAAAAAAAACTGCCTCTGTGTTTCCAGGCTGGTCCTATCCAAAATATATCTGCTTATTGGAGTTTTCTCCCTACATGTTGTCACTCTGCTAAAGTTCAATGACATAAATGGGAACTTAATCAACAACGTAAATCAGGGAGCAGCGACTTCCCGAAAAATTGTCTCTTTTTCTAAAATCCAAGGAGCTCCAACTCAACGAGGAGGCGGCAGGGAGCAGCACAGGTCTCACCACTGAACTTTTGTTTTGCTTTCTGCTTATGAGCATCAAGCAGAAGTTCAAATAACATTACAAAGCAGAAAGCTTTATGATTAATTATGCCTGGTACAGGTATAATTCAAACATATCGACTCGTCTGAAGTAAGTGCCAGACGGTGCAATAGGGGAGACAGGAAGTGGCTGGTGGAGATTGCTGAACCAAGCTGGARTAAGGAGTCAGGGAGAGGAAACGCATCATCATTTAACTTTGCCTGGCAGCTCAGCAGAAAACTGATGCAATCGCTGATGGACGCTGATATCAAAGGGAGAAAAATCATGACAAATTCTTTGTGCTTTTAAAATTAATGTAAAGCTGATCAATAGCTCGACTTGGTGCAATATAAAAATGTAGTACTGGGACCTCCATTAAAATGATTTTTCTTTAAACCTATATTCTGGGATTGCTATTAGAGAGGCTTTAGAGATAATAATGGCAGTTAAAARAGAGCGTTCCAATTCCCACCAGGTTGTTGCATTTCACAGCAACTAGTCTGTAGCTGTGCTGGGAACCAGGTAATGTCAGCCCTTGAAAGATTATGTTTTCTTTAGCATTTTTTCTTTATGGACCAGTGGGTCCCTAGGAATATTTAAGATAGCACTTAAATGGGGTCAGGGATGGAGGGAAGAWGAAACCATTAGACTTTACTAGACTCACTGTGCTAAAAGAGCTCTTGGCAGGTTTTTTTTTTCTCCTCTCTCTCTCCCCAGAAAACTGTGACCATATGTGAATCTGTGAGCCAAAGTTCAGAATCCAACCAGCTGCCTTAGGTTTCTGATAACAGATCACACTGTAGTGAGGGCTCTCTCATCTTTGATAACCCATGTGTCTAAAATCATAATATGTGTATTTTTCTCAACTTAGTGGGCGTGATTTATCACCCTGTGTGCACGTTCCTCACTCTCTCACTCAAAGCTGGTCATAACTGTTTAATGGTTACTACTGTGCCATCTGTAAAAGTGTTACATGGCTCACCATGGTCCTGCTCAGAGACATCTATTCCTCCTAAATCGAGTCCCTGTGGGTGCTGGTCACAGAGACTCCACAACTCAGCACTCCTGGAATGATTCACGCCTCCAGAGTTCCAGGGTGCTGGATGTGCAGAAGCCAGAGGCAAATCTACCCCACACATTTCTCCCTCCTCCTTTCCTGAAATGCTGGACGTCATGGAATTGCAGCTACACGGCACTTCTGCCCAAAGAGTGAATGTTGTGCAACTAGGTGGAATTTGCATGGTGTGGTTTTGGAAATGGCCTTTTTTTGTCTATGCAGGGCACCATTCCAGGTGTTCTGGTTTTACTGTTCTTGTGTGAGTAGCCTCTGCTCTGAGAGAGCTGCAGTGTTACCTTTAGAAAGTACAAAGTGCGTTGGTCAGGTTAGCCTCCTCTACCACCTCAAGAGAGATCTGAGCTTCCCCATCATCTCAGATTAAATCTTGGCTTCCCTGTGCTGGTGTTCTGAGTCCCAGTGCTCCTGTAGAATTTGCCAAGGCTGAATTATTTCACTTTTCAGAGGTTCTAGAAGAGATGTCTCTCTAGAGTCTCTCTAGAAGAGATGTCTCTCTAGAGTCTCTCTAGAAGAGATGACTTTGGATTTGAAGCTCCTTATTCTCAGCAGCTGTCGCCAGTGTCTGGATGGGTGAGATAAAGTTACAAAATGTTTCGGTGTTGCATGCTGCTCTTCTGCTGAGTTCGTCCTGGGAGTTTTTTGATGGTAAGTTRTAACTTCATCAGGAATGCTTACAACATAACTTCACTGCAGTTCCTTTTTGACAGCAGTGGCCACAAATATGATTTTTCCATAAATTTGTTTCACCTTACTATGAATYGTTACATCTATCCAGGCCATGACATTGCTAACAACCCATTCCACGTGGCTGAAGCGAGTCCAAAGGACTGGAATATTCACTTTTTACTGCCTCAGTGTGACTCTTAAACATGGCATAGTATTTGTGATTCAGCCATTACTTAAGGCTTCATTTACATAGATGGGACCATGGGAATGAAGGGAACCTCCCAAGCTTAGCATGAGCATCTGGATTGGATGGTAACAAAATTTTGCTGTGGGAGAGGTTTTTGAAGGCATGGAGATGGCATTGTGAGTTGTTTTGAAAGCTGCCRATTGTTGCCAGTATGTTGACAATTATTTTCAATTTGTTTTGTTTTGGTTTTTAATTGTGAAAATGTTCCCAGAAGCTTAGTAAATGATGGCATGTTCTTATAAATATTGAGCTAAAATGTAAAAGCTTGCATGGCCGAGCTTTGATTATGAAACCTACTTTTTGCAGTTGGTGTCATTTTGTCCCTGGAARGCCTGTGTTCAGAAGTGGTATCTGTAGTTGTAGGATGAAGGTATTTATCTCAAYCAACAATGAGATAAAGCTTAGAATATGCTTTTTTTAAACTGCACATGCAGCTTTGTAAATAGATTTAATCCCACTCTAACACATGGCTCTGTTTGTAGACATAGGCTGCCAGAAAACAACAATATATTCTGTATTATATTTATAAGGTACATGCAAAACTGCTGAACCAAAAAAACCTAGTCTTCAACAATTAAGATCAGGGTTGATCTTGCAGACGTGTCTTGTAGTTAGTTTTCTTTCACCTCCTATATATTTTCTTTTTCAAAGATGATGGAGATTATTGAAATTTCTTGTTGTCCATTGCATTAAAAAAAAGTTTGTGAAACAGCACCTCGTGTGGCTCTAAGAGATTTCCTCTCCTTTTGGGCATGACAAGGATCAAAATCATCCTCACAGTAGATCAGTTTGCTATTTCCAATAGTGTAGAGGGGACATGAGAGCTCGGGGTAACCATCCCAAAGCCAGTTTCTGAAAGCCAAGTGTGTGCTGACAAGGCCTGAAACAAATAGGAGGTTTTTAGCTTCTTTCTCAAATATTTGCACCAGTGTGATGGAAAATGTGAAACTTGTAGCCTTATGTTATTTACCTGTGAATAACMTCTCTGATCTTGCCTGTATAGTGAAAGATAATGAACAATGAGTGGGCTAGAGACTTGAATTCCACTTGATTTCTTGACGGCTCCAGAGAGCCCTCCAAATGAGTACTCCAAATGAGTGCTGCTTAGAGTGAAGTTATCCCTCACTGTGAACATGAGTGGCAGAATTTAGGTCTTTTGTTTCTGAAAACCAGTGTTTCTAATTCTGTGCATTTCAATTCTGCCAACTATTTTTCATGGATAGAGAAATTAAACTTGCCAGGATGGTAAGTTTTSCTTTGCTGCTGATAAACCTGGTCCTATAAATACTTTTTTTTTAATGCAAAAATARCCTCTGTTGACTTGTGCGAAGGAACACCTTGATTTATACCCATCCAAGATTCAAAGCATTCAAACTCATCTGTGGGAAGGAAATGYATTAAGGGAAGTTATTAGGAATTCMTCTCCTTRTGCATTTTTCCATGTCTTCTGTGGTCCATCTGTGAAATGGACCATAAGGGGGAAGTGYAGGGAGTGGGAGATCAGCGTAGAGGGAAGACAAAAACAATGAAACCTCAATTGATGATGAAAGGGAGACAAAAAGACTCCAAAGTGAGCTGAGGGGAAAGAAAGGAGAGCACAGTGTCTGAATGCCCCGAGGAAAAGAAAGGGCCACAGAACTCTCAGCCAGCTGAGCAAAAATGAGGAAACGAATGGGGGGAACAGCAATAAGCTGATGCAGTTTGCAGCATGCAGAATTAGAAACAGAGTTTGCAGACAGGGAAGGAATACATTTTGCAGATTGTGCTTTTATTGAGTAGGACCTTGTCCTTCTTTCAGCTGGGATACAGGTCGTTTTCTTCTTAGCAGCTGGTGCACGGCTGTATTTTGGATTTTGGATGAGAACAGTATTAATGCTCTGATATTTTGGTTGCTGCTGAGTAGTGCTTGCCTTGAATCAAGGATTTCTCAGTGTCTCATGCTCTGCCAGTGAGGAGAAAGCATGACAGGACAGCTGACCAGAACAAGCTAAAGAATTATTCCATACTACAGAGCATCATGCCCAGTGCATAAACTGGGGGAAGTTGGCTGGGAGGGGCTGAGCACTAGCTGGGCTTTGGTCAGTGGGTGGTGAGAAATTGCACTGTGCATCACTTGTCTATCTTGGGTTTTTTCCATCTCTCTAGCTCCTTTATTATTACAAWTATTTTAATTATTATTATTGGTAACATTAGGTTTAGGTATTTTTTAAACTTTGTTTCAATATTAAACTGTTGTTATCTCAATGCACAAGTTTTCCTTTTTTTCCCCCTTTACTGATTCCCCTCCCCTTCCCACTGGTGGGGGGAGTGAGCAAGCAGCTGCTTTGGGACTTATTTGCTGGCTGGGGTTAAACCATGACAGACCTTAATCTCTGAATGGTTTACCTGTCTTCTTAGAGGACCAACTGGAGAAATTGGGTGTGATTCAGGGTGAATGAGGGGCAGCATCTGGCTCTAAATTTGCTGTATTCCTTCTGCTTCATGTCAATGCCACAGAATAAAGTTTTGTATTAGGGAAATTGGGACCTTCATTAAAAATGTATATCACGTTGGGTGATATATTACTCTTCCAAACSCTGGTCTCGAACATCCAAAAATAGCTTGCCACGGACATGTGAGGCAGGTCACAGACTCTGGTGAACAATATTTAGTGTTCCATGGGGATGGGGATAAATGCYCTAATGAAATCACCAGCCTTGAACTAAGCTGCTTTTCTTAGGTGGCTCCCCCAGCCCTCAGTGAAAACGTGTGTGTGCAGGTTCAGCCAGGCTGCCTGTTGAATAGTTTGGCCAAATGCAGGAAGCAAGATCTTTGACCTTCTGCAGTGTCCTCATTGTAGACGCATGCATATAATTTCCAGTAATTTAACAGGAGCTTTAGTTTGAAAAAGATTTGGGTTTTATTACTTTCATTCATCATCATTAACTCATGCCATGTGGCGGAGAGGAGGGAATGACATATTTCCGCAATTAGATTCAGTATTTTGCATGAAAAAATGAGCTGTTACAGCAAATGCTGCTTTTGAAATGGGGACTAAAACCAATGGAAACAAAACTTGTGATGTGTGCTTGGAAGACAAGAGTTAAAAAAAGGATATTTTTACTATGAAGTCTTCTTTAAGTTGTGGTTAGAAATGATTTAACCTTCTAACCTGTTCCTACTGCGTACTTGGCTTATGTTCAAAAAATGTTTTCATCCAGTACCTTGATGCGCTTCTAATTTGTCTGTTACAAATGTCTTCTATTTCTTCTTGCTCTTAAAAGGTGTACCGGCCTCGTCTGCTCAAAGTATCTTTGTGTAGGGCTGCTGCATTGTGCAGGGGGAGTGTGAAATTTCATTTGATTTTAAGTTCGTGTGGGTTTRCTTTGCTTGAATTTTGATTCAGCTGAGCCCGACAACTTAACACAAAACACAGGTAGGAAAATCGTATTTCCCATGGTACGGAATGTAAAAAGGATCATCTCTTTGGAGAGGCTTTCTTCTGGGCTGAGGGGCACTTCAAGCCTTTTGCTGCACTTCATTTTTTAACCCTTTGCTGAGCAAGAGCGTGATCCTGTTCCCCATGAAGACAAAGGGAAGTTTATCATCAGTTAAGACGGGAACAACATGGGGCCTGACGTAGGTAATGAAACCCAAAACCAGGCGAGCTTTATGCGGTTGAATGTTCCTGCCAGCATTCCTCACGACTGTGTGTGTGACACATGCTCCCTTGATAATCTAATGAAGAATTTGTGCAGACCCAAACATGTATTTTATTTTACAGAGCAGGCTGCATTTTCGGTAATTTGCCTTTTCTCCTTGTGTACATCTCATTCTTGTGGATGTTCACGTCAGCCAGTACTCCTGATAGCTTTTCTGCTTTCCTTCTTGGAATGTTGGTTTTCTTTTCTGCATGTTCAATTACATGTGCACATTCATCTGTCATTAGTTCCTCTTCACTGGAGGATATTTTGCAGAGCTCTACACGGCATTCGTAATACTCTCATCCATGATTTGGATTTCTTACTGATAGCAAAAGTTCAATCCTTTTTGCTGCTGTTTTATTCATTTTATAGCTTTATCTAGATAAACTGCTTGCAAGTTCTATAGTGGAAGTTCAGCAATTTGGTTGAATTTTTTCCTTCTAATTCAATTGTRCATTGAATTCTGTTCAAATTTATATTTATTTGTACTGGTTTTAAGGCAYTTAAAAATGTAAGGTCCTCATTCATCAGGATTTCTCTACTGATTGCCTTCTTACATTGTTGTCATAATTCTTACCGGATTTTTTTGTTGTTGTTGTTGCTCTTGCTCTTCATCGGAAAAAATGATTCTCATTGTTTGATTATGCTTGCCAGCTCATTTCTGTCTCAGGAGGAAAAAAAATGATCCTTTGTGCTACTGCACTCTATTACCTAYRTTKGTAGTGAGAATGTGTGAGTCTTGCTGTGGGTGATGAGGGGATGTAGAGAAGAAACCAGGCTCTCCTTGCACCAGCTGCCCCCAAGACTATTTTTGCTAGAATAACCACCATGAAAAGGACATCGAAAATGTCACCAAAACTCAGTTCATAATGTATTTTCTTGTGACCTCACCACAGGTATGAGAGGAAGAGTTCACACCTGGTTCATTTTCTCTCCTGCATCCTGCAAGGTGCCTGCTTGGGACTCTTAGGAGGGTCAAAACTTGCCCATTCCACAAGGRGTGTGTCTGGGATCTCAGTTCTTACTCCTCATTTCAATCATACACAGAGGTCAGAACAAGACTATTGGAGTAAAAACTTTTTCGTTTGGTTTGTATATATTATCATGATGATACACTAAAATGCAGTCTCTAATATTTAGCATAAGTGACAGAGAAGAAACTACAGCAGTAATTTATTTATTTTACTAATAATTTATCTGACCATTGATCTGGGTTGAGTTTGGCTCCAGCTCTGCCCTTCTGCAGGTTTTTTGTAAACAGGTTTTTCTTATCTTCATGAGTCAGGGTTTGACATTCCCACTCTGTGCAATAAATTACATCTGTGTCTTCAGTACCATGCTAATGCCTGGGATTTAGTGACAAAAGGAAGGAATTTGAGCTCAAYTTTTTATCTTGGAAGGCTTTGTCTTTTCGTTACTATTCATTTCCACACTAAAACTTGTTTCTCTTTACCCCCTTTAGTGCCTTTACAGAGAAAAGAGCAGAGTAAAACAAATTCATTTCCCATCTTTGGAAATTTGTGTTTTAGTCAACCKTCTTAAGTTTTTTTGGGTTAGGTTTGAATTAAATTTAAAGGTGAAGTGTGGAAGGGTCACAAGATTACTCATGTAAGAAACATACCCATAGAAGCAAACAGACTCACTACACTCAGGGAGATTATTAATATGAGGTGAATTTACTCAAGAAATTCTAGGATCAGGCCCATGATACGGAATTTGATTTAATTCACTCATACATAATGATTACCCACAGCTCTGAGCAGATGTAGTAATGACTACAATTACTTGCAGATCATTTTTTACTATGATTAAATCTGTACATTATATTATTCTTGAGGCAGCAGTTTTTAATATTCAGCTTGCTCCCCTCCCTCATCAGCATTGACTGTATACAAGCTCAGAGACAAATCCCCCGTTCAGCAATGAATAGCTTTTTGCCAGCAGCAAGTGTTGGTTTGGGTTGGAGTCCTTTAGTGTGTGCATTTAATGCTCCAAGTTCAGCTTTGGAGAATCACAATTGTGTGTGTGTGAGCTTTTTCAAATGAATTTCAATTGTGAAACCCCCCAGCTTCAAGAGAGAACTTTCAGAATAATGGTGGGTGTGCAAAKGAACTATCACCTCTAAAGTGTCTCAGTGACCAAGAACAGAARCAAAGAAGTTTGATTGTCCCTTAGGAACTTTCAGCTGACTCAGGTTGGTTTTGCTGGGGCCAGCAGATTTCTGCATTCCACTCTTGGTTCTGCCCGAGTCTCTTTGCGTAAGCCTCGAGAAGTCTACAGGCTGCYTTTTAATTTATTCTTTTGTGAGATCAGGGTAGGAGTTAATTTGAGAGCAGAAAGATTTGAACTGTGCTAGGGAATGCTGAGGATATGCAAAAGGTCTTGTGCTGGTGGGCAAATGAGAGAACAGGATAAATTGAACAGGGCATTTGCCCAATGTTTGTCATTCATGTGTGATATTTGTCTCATCTTTTAGACTAAGAACTGCAAATATTGCAAATCGACACAATGGACATGAATATAACTGAACATTAAAAAGTCAGTTTATAAGGTTTTGGTTTTTTTTTT